>NW_026941105.1:0-12862 GCF_032062105.1 Saccostrea cuccullata
ATATAACTTTTTTATTTATCCTTCAATCTTCAAACTGATTTCGGTTTTGAGTTCAGCATAAGAAGAGCAATTTGAAAATTATGGTCTGTGGGGTCACTTTTTAACCCCTTATAGGTGTTTTAGAGACCTGAAATTTTGTATTTTTATGTATTTTCAAAAATATTTGTGCAAGAGTTATCTCCCTTTGTCAACCTGTTTGGAATCTGATATGCTCCCTATGTTTCAATTTTGGTATGGATATGTACAGTACTTCCTGTTTTATAAGTACATTAAATTTGCCTATGGAGATCTCTATGTTAAATTTGAAATCATGCAATGTCCATTATTTTCAAAGGGAAGCAAGCAAGTCTTATAATATTTCACAAAAATAATTACTTTACTATTGCCTTCGTGTGGTTAGGTCATGAAAATAAAATTTCTCAAAATAAAAGGGATTCTAGGGGTCAGTAAAGAAATTAGATTTTTGTATATAACTTTTTAATTTATCCTTCAATCTACAAACTGATTTCGGTTTTGAGTTCAGCATAGGAAGAACAATTTAAAAATTATGGTCCGTGGGGTAACTTTTTGATCCCTTATAGGTTGAAAATAATTGTACTTTAATTTTTTTTTCTATATAATTTATAACATCCTGCGTGATGTCATAGGGACAACAATATCATTGTTTAGAAGGAGCTTAGTCAGGGCCCCATCCCTGGCAGTTGCCTTATTTTTTTCTAGTAATGTTAGTTTATATGTTGTTATAGATTAGGTCTGGGAAAATAAAATTGATAAAAAAAAAAAACTCTAACAAACTACTATCAAACCACTCTAACAAACTACTATCAAACCACTCTAACAAACTACTATCAAACCACACTAACAAACTACTATCAAACCATTCTTACAAACTACATGTACTATCAAACCACTCCTACAAACTACTATCAAACCACACTAACAAACTACTATCAAACCACTCTAACAAACTACTATCAAACCACTCTAACAAACTACATGTACTATCAAACCACTCTAATAAACTACTTTCAAACCACTCTAACAAACTTCTATCAAACCACTCTAACAAACTACTATAAAACCATTCATAAAAACTACATGTACTATCAAACCACTCTAACAAACTACTATCAAACCACTCTTAACAAACTACTATCAAACCACTCTAACAAACTACTATCAAACCACTCTAACAAACTACTATCAAACCACTCTTAACAAACTACTATCAAACCACTCTAACAAACTATTATCAAACCACACTAACAAACTACTATCAAACCACACTAACAAACTACTATCAAACCACACTTACAAACTATTATCAAACCACACTTACAAACTACTATCAAACCACTCTAACAAACTACTATCAAACCACTCTTAACAAACTACTATCAAACCACTCTAACAAACTTTTATCAAACCACTCTTAATAAAATACTATCAAACCACTCTTAACAAACTACTATCAAACCATTCTAACAAACTATTATCAAACCACACTAACAAACTACTATCAAACCACTCCGACAAACTACTAACAAATCACTGGTGACAAATCCAGCAGCAAAACACTTAGATTTGAATTTTCCTTACAAATCCACAAGTTTTTGAAAACATCTAAAACAATCACATTTTGAAATATTCAACAAGTCTTGTTTCGGAGTATTTAAATTCCAGGATTCACAAGTTTAGCCAATGCAAGTGCAACATCCCAACATGTTCCCTTTTTGTTAGGAGATGCAATTCCAAGTCAATGTCCTTATCACATATTCTCCTTCATATTGTGTATACATCTTCATAGTATTTTTCACCAAAAAAAGTTCTTCAAGCTGACATTAAAATATTCCCTGCTTCATCTGACATGGAAAATGCTGCAATATTTTTTTTTTGGCTTCATTAATGCAACTTTGAAAGACATCTTTTTTGTCATATTTTCAAAAGTACTTCCCATAATCCAATGCATAAGGCCATGCAGAGTTAATTACTTGGTTCTAAGGCCTTTTCTCAAGAAATATGACGAGGAGGGGGGCATTTTTTTCTTTTTTATTGCCCCCAAAGCATGATGAGGCAGCTTTTTACATTGTACAAAACCTAAAAAAAAATGATGAGGGAGGTGATTTGGTGTTTATATTTTTTATTGATTTAGCAATAAAAAGGGTCAATGACGCACCCTTGGAAGAGATAGAGGAGAGCCTGAGAACCAAGAAATTATTTTTTTTTTTGCCTAACTGATCTAAACTAGTATAGGAATTAATTAGGTCAATCTGAAAATAAACAAAAACCCAAGCTAGTAAAAAGCATACGCATCCACATTCACAGAAGGTTACCGTATTCCAGCATTATTTTAGGTAAAAAGGAACTTCATGACATGCATTAAATACCTCTTCTAGCTGTATCCAGATCCATATTTTAATAATGTTAATTGCTGCTTTTTCCAGTCAGGGATCTTACAGAATGATACTAACAATTTGAATGTCCCTTCACCACTTCCTTTGTTTCTAACCTGCTTGGTGGTTTGAAAAATTTTGAAAACTGGCGCAAATAGCTAACATCGGATGTAAAGTTTAAGCTGTTCTTGGAAACTTCAACAATTCTAGATAATTCAACCCTAAACACGTCTGTAAAGTGTAAAGTAATTTCCCATGTGGTTAGATGCAAATGCTATACTATAGTAAAACACTATTTTTACAAGATCCCAAGTCTAACAAACTATAAAGAAATCACAATCACCAGAAATGAAAGACTAATAAACCACTGCAGTTATTTTTAGAAAATGTGGTTTGTTAGTGGTTGATTAAATGCTATACTATTAAACTATTTTAACAAACCACAAAAATATAGTTTGTTGGTAGTTTGTTGATAGTTTAATAGTAGTTTGTAAAAATCTTTTCCGTTTGGGGATTCTTTTTCTTTCGATATATAAGACTATGTTTACATCTGACTAATATTAAAATGAAATAGATTTAAATGAATATAGTTCTTTTTTAGGCACAAGAGATACCCTCTCTATTAATACTAGTATTCATCAAATGTATTTGTTTACTGCGAATGGGTCTGGAAGGCATTAAAAGGTCTGACTATATTTTACTTGCGTTGGTTTATACTTTAGTAAGCTACACAATATTCTCGTCTCATGCAACTACGGCCAGATTGGGAGAGGATCGTACATTTTGACAGTGGTTAGCGAATTCCAAAGTTTTCGCTTTTTAGCAAATCAAAGTTCCAAAGTTTTTACTTTGCTTCTCTATTTAATTATATTAAACTATTGTAAACTATGAAAATTTCTATAGTATTTTTTTGTTTAGGGACCTGTCTGCTATCTAACATCAACCATGATTGAAAAAACTGTCTAAATTTCAGACTTATCTAAGCGAAAACCACTTACAGGCGAGTATAAATGGTACATGTATACCGAAATAGATGATTCTTTACTTTACCGATAATTGCAGTGAAGACAGACTGAAATCTTTCTGATTGAGATAAAATTAACAGCTTTTGAATAATATAAGACATTATTGTTTCTAAATATTCCAAACATATAGTACAAAACTTTGATATGCTTGGACTCTTGGTATTTAAGGCATCTATGTGTCTTCTTGGCGCTACATAATTAAATGTTAAATCGATTCCACATGGTCACAAGTTCATCTGATTCTATACATAAAACGTAGCACAAATACAAGGAAAGAAAGAAAATAGAAGTTTTTCTATGTGATGTCTAGTTTGCAAAAATAAGCACGAGCTAGATTTTTTTTTATTGCAATGACATTTATTTAATTTTCATTTTTTAATCGTTATGAAAAAACAATACTTCGATTAGAAATAGTTTCTTTTAGACCATTGGGTACTATGGTTTCATCAATATTCGTTGAGCTCCAATTTTCGTAAATTTCCTTGTTGAGCAGATCCACGAATTCAAATGTTGATCGAATTACGAAATATAACACATTTGTATAGACAATGCTTTTGTCCACGAAATTATGTATCCTCGAAAATGTCTGTTTTACAAAATCCACGAAAATTGATGCTAACGAGAATTGATGAAACCACAGTAGCACATGTAATTTAGATGATAAAAAGAAACGAAAGTTGCATATCAAGCAAGTCTTTGGCAAACTTTTTCAAGTATAGAGGAACGCCTTCAAAATGGAGATTGAAAAATCCCTTATCTTCCCCAAAACATTAAAGATATATTTAACTTAAGAAGGGTTCTTCTCTGGTTTCTTACTAGATAGAATATTCAAAGTATATTTGTTGATATGTCATATATTTAGATGTAAGAGGTTTAAAAGACCATATTTTTCTTCTTTATTATAATTATACAACTGAAATAGAAATGGTAAACTGCGTTTGAAAACTAGCAGGGACTATCATTTGAGCTAAATGGTGGCGTATCGAATGTCTTCTTTTCTGCCTCTCAAAATTATTTTAGAACATTGAGTTTAGCTATAATTTTAAACACAATCAAAGACTAGACGAAATTTTCAAATGTAAGTTAAATTAATAATAAGGGACAAAAGTTTCAAAATATATCAAATAAAAAGAGTTTTTCACACATACTAGAACTATGTTTGCTTTTAAATGCTTCAAATCCAAGTACAGATTTGAGCCAAAAATCCGTAAAAAGTGTTATTTTCTCGAAAACAATAAAAATTGTTAGTTTTTGTATCATTTTGTACCTTTATGTTACAACTTTACTACATGTGAAAATTGGAAAAACTCAAACACATGTATAGGAAGCATATAAAAATAACTAATAAATCCTAAAAATTTAGGAAAAATATAGGATATTCGGATTAGCATATATCCATTTTACTTAATTGTCAATTTGATAATATGATCTTATAGGCCATATATGGTGGTATCTTTTTGTGCAAAAAAAAAAAATAATCTTTTGAAGTACAAGAAGGGATCGCATTATTGGAAACAGAAATTTTTAGCTCTACTGGTCAGAGACTATGAAGAGCTTTTACGATAATAATGCGCCCGTCCGTCTAGCTGTAGACAATTTTTAAACGCTACTCCTACTACAGTTTTGTTCTGATTTCATAGAATTGCATTGTAAAGCGCTTTGAGTAGCATTTATGCTAGAAAGGCACTATATAAATACGATCATTATTTATTATTATTATTTCAATGTAACTTGGCACACAAAGATACATAGGATATTTCATCGGTTTTTGATTCCACTAAACAGTTGCCATGTTTACAATAAATTTTCTGTGAAATTTCTTTAAAACACTACTTGTCCTACAATTTTTATTTGATTTCGATATTACTTAGCACACAAGTAGACTACACTTAGATACATAAAATAGTGCATCAGTTTTTGATTTTAATGAACAACGTTGCCATGATTAGTAAAAATAGAAATTTCTGTGAAATTCCTTTAAAACGCTACTCGCTCTACAGATTTGGTCTGATGGTAATGGCTTCTTTTCTGATCCTTTGTTATAAGTACGGACCAGTTGAGCTACAGTCTTGACAGAGATTTCTGGTTTAATTTTAAGGTCAGACGACACGTTCCTCAAAAAATATATAATTTTTTTTAAGAGATTGACATTGAATAGTAGGTACTTAAATAAAATTCCTCGCAAAAAATATGGATACCTTACAAGCCATTTGGACAAGATACCAAAGGTTCATATTTCTAATATAACCCTTATGGATAATCCTCTGAACGATCTATCTCACCAATTTTTGGTGTAACTATATTTTAAAACATTTTGAAAACAATGTAGAAATCAGAAGAGAGTGTCAAATATGAATATTTTGTATCCTATTCCAAGAGATACAAAGTATATTATTAAAAATGAAAAAGGTAATGACTTTGACCTGACCTTGCCTGTAATGTAAAACAGTCAAATCAATTCTAACTGATAGCATCACAAATATGTATTGTCCTCTTGATTCTGTGAACATTTCATTAATTTTTAAATACAAGAAATGTAAAAAGAATCCTACCTTAACCAACATAAAATATGTATAATGTAAATAACCCTTTCCCCATCCCATCCCGACGCTTACAATCATACTTTTTCTCATTACTTCTCCTAAAATTGAAAACTTCCATTAAACTACAACGTAGTTTGATCGTCTTTTTGTTTTATTGTGATGAAAAAGTTGGTGATGTTACATTGCACGACAAACTAAAATTTATAAGATAATTTCACGGCTGGTGTAAAAAAAAACCAAACACATCCTTTAAAAAAATACTACAGTAAACTATAGTTTACACAAGATGAAACACACCTTTTAAGCTCGGCTTAATTGTGGCTTATAGGTCCTTAATGGTGGTTTAATGGTTGTCTTTAAGTCACCATTAAGCGCCTTTACGTAACATTTACACCACCATTAAGTTACAATTAAGCCATCTAAAAGTCCTTAATGGGTGATTAAATGTAGCTTAATGGTAGCTTAATGGTGGCTTAATGGTGGCTTACAGTTCCTAAATGGTAACTTTTAGACCACCATTTCTTGAATTTAAATCACAATAACATTAGTAGGGATGACTGTTAATGATTAAAATAAAATATTAGAAACCGAGAGCAAGCCCCTGTTAGCTAACTTTATTCTCAGTGCTCGAGATTTTGCATAATGACAGAAATGTTATTTAAAAATTATGATCGAGACAACATTATAGATCACAAAAAATAGATTTTGCTTAAATGAAATTGAAATAACTTTAAAAATTAGATCAAAGATTCGATATAAAATGCGTAAAACGTAAAAGTTTAATGAGGTTTGACCATTAAGTCACCATTAAGCTCGGCTTAAAGGTGGCTTAGTAAACTAATGAAGTTTGGACATTAAGCACCTGTAAGTTGCAGCTTAATGGTGGCTTAATGGAGTGAACTTCTTTAAGCACCATTAAGTCACCAATAACGTAGAACCTACGTCGTATGACATTATAACTAGTGAATATGTTTAGCCTGTGCTAGATCCATTATGACGTCATAATTAATTCAATGTCATTTCCCGTACTTTGCAGCCTCAATATAGAAATGGTAGAACATACTGCATTTTGAAATTCACATAATTCAATTTAAAATCATGCCGAAATAATCTTAATTCGATTTATTTTTTTTTAAATATAATGCGTAATGAATATATTTTTCAGGAATTAGAGAAACCTGTAGGCACCTTTCATTTAATAGATCTTGACCTTAATTAAGTTGATAAATCCAAGACTATCTTGTGTGATGAAATTGCCATGTATACAACTTACTTTAATAATGAAAATGGTATGTAACTATTTTGAAGGAATGAAAAAACCTAAAAAAAAAAAAAATCAGTTGCCAACTAAATAGTGTAATATCTTGATGAAATGTGTCTAAGTCAAAAAATGTACGTGTTGTTGATTGTGTGTACATTTTGTGAAATCTATGCATGAAATGATGTGCATTCCTTTTCATAATTATTTTTTTCTTATTCATATTCTTGGAGTTTCTTACAATTTCTCTATTAAATATGATCTTTTAAATTAAAAGTACATTTTTATAAACATTTTTAACCTGAAAGTACCCCAAACAGTCATTTAATAAAAAATCCGTGTAAGTGCAAAAAGGTCAAGAATATTAGTATAGGTAAATAACCTATCTCTCATTCGTTAGAGGGGAAATGTATATATTTTAATCACTTTTTGTAATCATTCGGGTATGTTCTTTTCATATTAAAGATTGAAAACATTGTGACAAAGACTTCTCAAAAATATTTACAAATGTAGGGTGGAAAATTGACTGCAAAAAAATAGAGTTCATTTGTCAATAGTTTTTAAAATGTGGACTTATTTTTTATGTCAATTGAATAAAAAAAAAGATTCTCAGGAAATATTGCTTAATACTGTTCAATTAATAAACAATAAAAAAAATTTTTAAAGAAGTAATTTTGGGATTTTTTTGTCTTCTTTGCATGACAAGTACCTCTAAAATGACTGAAATTGTGAAGTCGCAATATGTATTTATCATTCCATGTTTAACTGGCTGCACTACATTTAATAACAAGGACACCTGTCATGTGCTTTTAACTGATTGATAAGCAAGTGGTAATTTATCATTATGAAAAGTTTAAAAATCTTGTGACAAAGACTTCTCCGACATAGGTTCTACCTTACGTCACCATTAAGCAATTGCTTAAAGGTTTTTTCATCTTGTGTTACTTTAGTTAACTATAGTACCAAAGTAAACATTTATAACTTAAATTTACCATTTATAGTGAAAACTTTGGAATTTATTTGCTATAGTAAAAACTTTGAAACTTTGATTTACTACAGTGAAAACTTTGGAATTTAACTAACAATAGTAAAGACTTTGAAACTTTGTGTTTATTTTTGATTCCTATTCTTAATATTTCATTACATTTCAAGGTTAAGTTTAAAAAAAGGGTTCCCAAATTTTTTTTTAGGAAAAGGACCTTTTTTTAAAAAAAATATAAAAAAATAAATACTAGTACATGCATTGATGAAGGGGGTTCTTTGTCCAAAAAAAACTATCCTTTTAAATTTTTTTTTTAAATTTAGTCAGATGAAACTTGTTTATTATCAAAAGAAAAAATATTCTCTGTCGAAATGATGCTGTATTAACCTTAAATAAAGGAAGAAAAAAGTAGCAATTGGGGCTTAAAACTTTATAAAAGCAATCAATAGAATGACAGCCTTAATTAAATCTATTTTTGTGGCATGATTGCAATAAAACTACAACTGTATAATAGCTTTCAATAAAATTTTACAGAATTTTTAATTTTAGTTATCATTGCAACATCAATCAACAAACTCAAAAACACGAAACTGAAAATAGTGTTTGCTAGTATAGTTTACTTGCATGCCAAACTATATCATAATCTAATACTGTAGGAGGAGTAGCATTTTGAATGAATTTCACAAAATTTTTTTTATAGTAACCAATGCAACACCTTTGATCGATATCAAAAACTTATATCTTTAAGTGTAGTCTACATGTGAGCTAAATTATTTTGAAATCAGACAAAAAATGTTGGATAAGTAGCCTTTTATTATATTATTTCTATCTTTAGTAACTAAGGCACAAATCAAAATCTGATGCAGAAATTAAAATTTTTAGTCTTTTGTGTGCCAAGTTATATTGAAATCAGACCAAAACTGCAGGAGGAGTAGCATTTTAAAAAAAAAATTCGACAGACGGATAGACAGAGAGGCAAATATTACAAAATGAAGTATGCGTCATTTTGAATTTTAAAAAAATAGCTTTATCTACTTCATTCGACATATTTTTCTATTTATAATTATATACATGTACTAGTTTTCAAAATTGAATCTAAAATAATCATACCATAGTAATGTATTTAAGTAAAACTGATAACAAATAAAAGATGAATGAACCTTTTCTCAAAATAATATATTATTCAATGTAGCTTTTTTGTATTTTTGTGTTTAAAATTTCTTAAAAATAAATTGTCAATATTGATGTCTCTCTTTTTCGAAATTTGGAGAAGCGAAGCAGATTAAAAATACAATTGAAATGAAAATTATAAATTTATGTCTCGATACGTATATCTGAAACGTTAACAGTGACATGTGTTAAGCTGTATCAAATTTGAAATACAAAGTTTGGAATATTTTAATATATTTTTTTTTAAAAGGGAAAATTAAAATCATTGTATCAAATTAAAAAGGGAAATTTTAAATTTCTTGTTTGCTTCTGTATTCTTAGTTAAAAAATGGTTCTTTTTAAAGGACTTGAATATCATTTTATTAATCCATTTGTTTGTATCTCTTTCTTCTAACTATCTGACTGTCTCTTTAAACATCCGGGGCTTAACGACGGTCCCTTGACAAGATAGAAAACACAATAAAACTTCAATAATAACCATTTATATAGCACAAGGGTATATATAAACATTTTGACAAGTGATATCTCATTGTTCAGGAAAGGTGGATGTTTTTTCTTAGATATTACAAGCGATTTCTAAATTTTATATCATTAAGGGTTGCAATGCAAGCTTAATGATACATCAGTGTGTTCATTAAGCGTCAATATGTCATATTTTTGATTCATTAAGCGTGATGTTGCAAGATTTGTGACGCTTTATATATAATTCTATCATTAAGCGGGGATTTTGCATTGCGGTTAGATGCAGCTATTAATGCAATAATTTATGGTATTAAGCTTAATTTCAAGCAAGTATTTCTATATTAAGCGGCGTTTTATCATTAGAGGTTGCTACAAAGCTTACTTTGATCCATAGAGAGATGCCCTTGCACTAGATCGATTTATTAAGACCCCCCCCCATTACCCTCTGATTTACTTACATACAAATATACGGCAGTGTCAATTAAATACGTAATGTGCAGAATATATATTAATAAAATAGTGAAGAAACATTTAAAACAATTATTGGCCCATAGAATATCTGTAAATAATATTTTATTTAATTACGCATGTGATTAAGGCTACATATGGAAATTTCTATACAAAATATCTAATTAAATTCCATAATTGCTCTACCTACCGCACAGAAAATGCTAGGACTTGTTTTCTATGCATTCTTGGTACCAACGACATGATATGCCAGTACACATTATGACGTCATATTATGACGTCATCGACCTTACTACACAAGTTTATAAGAAACATCAACAAAATCGCTTCGGCGCAAGGGCATCCTTATTTGTTTTACAGAAACAAGGTATCAAAAGACGCGGTTTCCAAGGGTTTAAGATATTGCTGCACAAATGTCGGCAGTGCAATTGGTTACTTACTATTGTAGTTTTAAGTTTTAACAGGCTAAAAATTCACTGCCAAGGAAGTTTACTTTTTATCAATTGAAAAGTGCAAAATTTTGTGAAATTTTATTAATTTTAAAAATATTCACATTAATATTATATACTGTTTATTTTAAATTAATAGGATAGACCCTTGCACCGACGTGATTTTGTTTATAATTTAATACCTTGAATGGGGAAAAAATGACGTCATTATATGACGTCATAATGTCACTTTCATTAATAAACTGTGGGTCTAGTTTTTATAGAAAATCAATTTGAACCTTCTCTGCATAAAATATACAAATTATGTTTTCATTAGCTTATTTGCATAAAAATATCCATATTTAGCCTTAGCTCACTTGCAAAATACATTTTTGTTTAGAAAATATTATTGATCTGTCTCCACGCATACAAACTACGTCACGTTGTAAGAAATGACGTCATATTGACAAGTGTATTGCGATCAGTGACTTATTTATAACTTGTTATGTGAGATTTAACTAACGATGAAACAACACGCTGTAGTAAGTTTTTATGTAGTTTGATGATTTCTTACTAGTTAAATTAGCAGATAAACTCATTTTGTGGTATTTTAAAGAAATGTCGTATGACGTATTTTGTGTATGATGTCATAGTCAAGTTTTCCCCGTACAAATTAGGCCCGCCTCCTTTTTGAACCTTAACTGTGCTGCGACACTGAAGACAATGATAGAGTCATTATTCATGTGAAATATCACGAGCATTGCTTGCTTCCCTTTTGATATATGGGACATTGTATGATTTCATATTTAACATAGAAATCTCCATAGACAATTTTAAGGAACTAATAAAACCGGAAGTACTCTTCATATGCATATCAAATTTGAAACATAGGGGGGTATTAAACTCCAAACAGGTTGTCAAAGGGAGATAACTCTTACATCATCATTTTTAAAAGATTTAAAAATACAATATTTCAGGCTCAAACACCCATAAGGGATCAAAAAGTGACCCCACGGAACATTATTTTTAAATTGGCCTTTCTATGCTTAACTCAAAACCGAAATCAGTTTGACGATCTATGGACAAATAAAAAAGTAATATACAAATAACTAATTCCTGTACTGCCCCCTTAAATCCCTTTTATTTTAAGAAATTTTATTTTCTTGACCTAAACCCGAAAGGAGTTCTCAAGAAATTATTATTGAAATATCATGAGATTTGCTTGCTTCCCCTTGAAAATAATGGACATTGCATAATTTCAAATTTAACATAGAAATTCCCCTAGGCAATTTTAAGGCACTAATAAAACCGGAAGTATCTTTAAAGTGCATACCAAACTTTAAACGTAGAAGCATTTAGACTCCAAACAGGTCAACAAAGAGAGATATCATTTTCGAAAAGACTTAAAAATACAATATTTCAGGTCTCTAAAACTCCTATAAGGGGAAAAAAATGACCCCACGGCCCTATTTTTTAAAATTCCCCTTTTTTGCTGAACTCAAATCTGAAAACTGTTTGAAAATTCATTGAGAAATAAAAAAGTTACAGACAAAGGTCTGTTTTCAATGTTGGCCCCCGAAATCCCATTTTAAAAATTTATTTTATAATTTTAAAGTTGGAACAGTATCAGAGTCATTCTGTATTAATTATTATAAAAATCATAATTTCTTTTAAATATGTTTCATAACTGATTTCATCTTAACATAAAAATTTAAAGACCCATAAAACCGGAAGTTCTGGTCTGATTGATATGAAACTTACAATATATGTTCTACTAATTAGTTTAAACATATTTTTATCCACAAAATAATTTTTTTGAGTTATTTTGACTTTCAAAAATTTTCCCCCCTTTTTCAATGTTTGAAGTCTTATATCTCAAAAGTTTTGTGGTCAAAAATCACATATGCGCAATTTTTTAAAGGATTAGGTCTCTAGAATTCATATCTTAAATTTGGGATTCTAGACACTGAAGTTAAAAATGTTTTTGGCTTCTTTGGAAATTTTGGTTTTCCTTTCGTAGAAACCGGAAGTGACAAGACCGGAAGTCCAAAATATTACAGACAGGACATTTTAATATAAGCTATTAAATAGTTATAAAAGGAAATACCTACTATTAAAGGTATCCTGAAAATC
>NW_026941106.1:0-17500 GCF_032062105.1 Saccostrea cuccullata
ATTTTTTACAATAGAAAATTTACTCAAATTTTAATATGAGGTAAAGTGACTTTTTGTAGTTTAAAATAGATGAAAAAAATATGTGGTCATCGATATAGTATAGATTTTAATAGGGAGCGTTTGAAACTTTAGGTAACGAAAATCGATGATTACTATAGGAAGTAATGGGAAAAAGCGAGTTTTTGGTATAAAAGTGATGATTTTAAAAATCCTGCAATAGAATTTTTATTCATATTAAGATACAATGTTAACAAGATAATTTAGTAGCAAATAATGCCAAAAAATAAATAGGTCATCGACCTAGAATTTTTAAGGGTGTGTGTCAAACTCTGGTGAATGGCATATTTTGGGGGAAAATTTTCATTGAAAATACCTTGGCAATATAAATTGTGTCGTTTTTTCATTATTCTTCAGTTTACTTTTACACTAAATAAAAATAATAATTTGAATTTGTTTAAAAATCTAGGGATAGTGATAAAGTAGGATTTATGTGAAATAAATTGCGTATAATACTCTAAGGATTGTCTCAAAGTACGATTTTTGTGACCCACGTCCCATGGGAATCAATATCTGAAAACATTATTATTTTAAAATTTTATATTTTCTTAGCATACCTGTAATTAACTAAAATACTTGTACCAGATACAGTGTTTTTCAAATTAAAAATAAGCATAGATAGTAAAAGTTTAAGTAAAAGGGACTGTTTCAAGATAGGTGTTTTTGATATTTCGTTATATGCGTGCTTTACTGTATATGATCAAGTAGTCAAATACTGATGCATTCATCACGAAAATAGTGCAAAAAAAAACAAAAGGCTCATGGGCGGTTTTGCTCACCTTAGCACACTGGCTAGAGAAAAAAACAAAACAAAAATCACTTCAGTATTGAGAGTTTACATCGGGGAGGGGGGGGGGGCTTGAATTTTAACAACCTGATGATGCTTCCATATCAATATAACAACTGACTTTGCTGTTATTGAGCAGATAATTTTTTTAATTCATTCAGTTGACACCCCCTCACAAATTATGGTTCAGCCCTACCCCTGGGGCCCCAATTTGAACCAGTACAACTATTACTACCTTAAGATTTTTATGCCCCCGTAAACTAAGTTTCAGGGGTTTATAGCTTTTGTCGTGTCCGTCCGTCTGTCTAGCTGTCTCTCTAGCCGCAAAAACTTTAACCTTGCCCATAACTTTTGATTTATTGGAGCTATGACTTTTATATATCATACGTGTATTCCTTGTGACAAGACTTTTCTTTAAGTACCACCAAATTTGACCTTTTGACCTTGACCTTGGAGTTTGACCTACTTTAACACCTTTACTTTGGCTATATCTTTTAAACAGTAGATACCAAGACATTAATACTTTACATCTGTATTCTTTATGGAAAGCCCTTTCATTGGATACCAACAATCTTGACCTTTTGACCTTAACCTTGGAGATTTCCGTACTTATGAAAAAACTTTAACCTTGGCTATAACTTTTGAACGGTAAAGGATAGAGCTTTCGTACTTCTTATATTTAATTCTTGTGAGAAGACCCTTCATTGGCTATTTAATTTCTAAGATATTTAAGTTATTCTCATCAGCGCCCTTTATTTTTTTTTTCACATATGGAAAAATAGAGATAGAAAATAATCAAAAAACAAAAAAAAATTGACAGTTCACAAAGAGAGTAAATTAACTTCTTTACGGAATAACATTAGCTAAAGAAAAATTCTTCAAGTCTTTGATTGTGTGAAAATTATACCTAAATTCATTGTTCTATAATAATTTTGAGAGGCAGACAAGAAGATATTTTCATACGCCAATTTTCCGCCAAAATTAAATTCCCTGCTAGTTTTCGTACAATTGTGATGAGAAAAGAAAGAAAAAAAAACATGTTCTTTTGAATCTCTTTCACCTGAATATATAAGTCATGTACGCAAATATTCATTGAATATTTCATCTACGCAGAAACCAAAGAAGAATCCTACCTTAACTTTAAAAAATGATCTTTTAAAAATAACTTTGGATAACAACAATGTTATGAGCCATTTCAACAAATGAAGACCTGATTTTCAAAACGCAATCATCGGACTTTAAACGACTTTTTAAAAATTATTTTGGCTCAGTTTACCATGTATTGACGTAACTGGGTTTCCCTTATTATATATGAGTAGACCCTTTTCTTGTTTGTATTGATCTTGCACACATTTGGATGTTATACAAATTTCGGTGAAATCCAATCAACCGTGCTTTCGTTTTAAATTCTGTTATAAAAACATGCTCATCATGCATATACTTAGTTGAAGGACAGATTCTCAAATGATATATTAAATTCTGATTGAACGTTTAAGTAATTTGTGAATTTTTACCTGCATTTTATGCCAGCAAAATGATAATAATCGATTTAACACTCGCAATATCTCTTATGTTTGTTCTTGGGGTCTCATGCAAAGAGTTAAAAACTCGCTCGGAATTAAATAATCTTTACAATTCAAAAGTAATCAAGGCAGACTACGTGGTAAGGTAAGCTCTTTCTTAAGCTATGTCACTCGTGAAATGAGCTATAAAAAGGATTTTTGAGAGGTATTTGTTAAATTATTATTCATTAAATATGACAAAATATCCCGAATGGGGTATAAATTTGCAGTGCAAAAATTGAAAATCTTTATGGTGGCAATAAATATCATAAATCCGCATGAAAACACTTAAAGAGGAATAACTTTTGGTAAGCAAGATTTTCTGCAACGCTAAAGTTTGTAAGATAGATCCCCAAGAAGTTAAGGAACTTCCGAGGGATCAATCTCCTAAACAATGAGCATACAGGAAAACTTGTCAACCAAAAATTATTCCTTTTTATTACTCATTGAATATGATTCACAATTGCAAGTTTTAGGTCAGTGTATATCTTACTGTGCAACAGTACAAATAACTTGTCCATTTTGCAATTAAATTTTCACTCTTATGACAGTCACTTTTGTCTTCAACTTATTTTATCAGATGTAATCATTGTAATAATTATAATCTTCTTTTATTAAGATACTTTGAATGATATGTATTATTAAACAATCACAACAATTAATGCGCATAAATTATTGTGTTACCTTTTACACTAGAAAGTATTATATTATTTGGATGTTAAATCTACATTGAATTAAATGATTGCAAAATGTAGGAAGGAATCGAGAGTTAGTGTGCGTATTTCTTTAACGTATATAGAAACCACTTTGCGGTGTTTGAATTGTAAGGGAGTTTTGAAGCAAGGTGTTCTGATGAAATTTGCCTTGATAACGGACGAGTGACATGCCTTAAATATTTTTTAAAAAGATTATACTAAAGTTAATTGCTCAAGAGAAATTACTTTATCAGAAACTAACTTGCCTCTCAAGGTTCCACAAAAGATTCGTTTTAAATATTGTTATTTATTTGTGATTTTGTTCTTTTCAAAGATTCCATTATCAAGATTCAAAAATGCAATAGCAATAGTCAATACAGCATCAGAGAAATCTTCGGTCGTGGATCCCTGGCAACGTTTTGTATTTCATTTTCACTTAGTGTTCTATAAGTTCAGGATTGGTGCGCTGTGAAAATTGTCCGCCTTGCCGTCCTACAGCGACACCCTTTAAGAAAATCAAATCTTGACAACATAACAAGAAGGATATGGAAATAACGAACAGTATTTAATCTCAGAGTCCATTAAACAAAATACAAAATAAGAGCAGAGCAAACACAGACCTTCGAAACATCAGAGGTGGGATCAGGTTCCATGGAGGAGTGAGCATCCTCTGCCGACCGGTCACACTCGCCGTGTGCTCCTTGTCATGATCAGGAAATAACGGAAAAAATCCGTCGTCAAGTCATTTTATAAATAATGGACTAACAATTGGTATGAAAAACGTCAGTAAGCATTTGACTCAATGATAAATTGTTTTTGCTGTAGAGCATACAAGAAGCCAAATGACCATAACAGACACCTTAGTATAAAATAACAATCCATAGAAGATCCATGGGGAAAGAAAGTAACTGATAGACTAAGGTTTGTTGCCCAAAAGCAGGAGAAATAGGATAATCAAGATAATCGATATGCTGGTATTTAGTCTAATATTCATTAACAAATTATAAATTCAGTTTTAATTTGTACCCAATATTAGACATTTTTTTCTATAAGTTATATTTTTGTTTAATGGTCTTATCCTACCCTCGTATGCCATGATTTAAACAACTTTGAATGAACACTACCGTAAATCACTTTGTATTTGCAAGAATTTTATTTTCGTGCAATTATGCGAGAAAATGTGCTCGCGAAAAAATGTCATTCTAATGTTCGTTAGCATTCCTAAAGATGTTACATGAAGCAATTACCACAATTCTTGAATGTTTTATCTTGCTTATATATAAAAAGTCAATGACTATTTAGCAAAAAATAAGGTGTCGGGAAAATTTATAAAAAAAAGATTCTGTAATGACCAATCGTGGCTTTGCTGTTCTTGAGAAGAAGATCTTAAAATGATCTATATATTCACTAAAACTGTGATCACCTGTTGAGTGCCCTTCTCACCCCAAAGGCTCTTGTTTGGATCAAATTTGAATTAATATTACCCAATTATGCTTTCATATAAGAAAAATCATATCTTTGTTTTTGTTTTTTTTTTCTTAAAAGAAGTTTTTAAAAATCTTTCCTACTTATTCATATGTAAATCTTTGATCAACCATTGTGGCCTTACCCTATCCCTAGAGTCATGATTAGAACAATCTGGAAAGTTTGCTACCTGAGGATGCTTCCATGTAAATATAACCAATCATGAATTTGCTGTTTTTGAGAAAAGGATTTTTTCAATATTTTTCCAGTGATTTAGTATTCCATAGTAAAACTTTCATTGCCCATTGTGGCCATAGTCTAATCCCAAGGTTCATGATTTGACTTAAATCAACACTACCTGATGATATTTCATCACAAGTTCCATATTCCTTGGCCCATTGGTTCTGGAGAAGATTTCTCCAATGTATTCCCATGTAAAACTTTGATTGTCCATTGTGGTTAAACCTTAACCTTACCCTGGGGTCACGGTTCGAACAAATTTAGATTCACACAAACTGAGGATGCTTCCATATGACTTTTAAATTTCTTGGTATGATGGTTCTGGAGCAGAACTTTAAAAAAAAAAGATTTTTCTTAAATATTCATATGTAATAATATTATTTGTCCTTTGTGAACTTAATCTACCCCTGGGGGTTATGATTTAACAAACTTGAATCTTCACAACTTGTGGATGCTTCCATAAAAGTTTCATCGTGCCTGGTCCAGCTCTTGAGAAGATGATTCTCAAAAAGATGCCAACAATTTTTCACTTATTCAGAATTATCTCCCCTTGAAAGAAGGCGTTACCCTAAATTTGAACGAAAAAAAAATGAAATAACCCTTAGCAAAGGTTACTCTTGTAAGTTTTGTGAAAATGGCCCCAGTGGTTCTTGGGAAGAAGTCAAAAAGTGACAATTCTATGCACGAGGCACATTCTTCATGACAACAGATAGAAATTCACCTAATTGACTTACGAGACCAAAAAATGTCACATACTACTGAAATAATAATAATGAAATCTTTACACTCAGGCCCATAAATTCATTTGGAAGTAGCAGCTCTGGCAAATCTAGCAGCCGCAGTTCATTGTTGACAGGGATGAATACAAACTTTGACTATTACCCACGCCATGCAGGAGTTGTCGTTACCGTAGAGAACGGAGACCGATGGTTGATACACAAGGGAAAGGAATTTGCAAAGCAAGATGCACCCTCCACCGTCATAAGAGATGCTAGCTACATGTCCTCTAAGTAAGTTATTCATACATAATACATTTTTACCTTGCATTTTAAAGTCCTCCAAACACTTACAATTTAATGAGGTTGTTTAAACCTCTATACACAAGTATTTTTGATGGTGTAGATCCACACATTGATTCTAATAGCAATTTAACCTTCTTAGAGAAAAAATATTTACTCATGAAAACTAACTTTACACATTTACAGATGGAGTCAGCTCGAATCTAAGTCGCTCAAGGACTCTGGACTCACACTGAATACATTTATGAAGAATGGCCTGGTATCAAAACCCTACAAAGTCATCGGAGCCAATTGCCAGACAGCAGCAAACGGAATGTGGAAACTAGTGGAGGACTGTAAATCGTAAAAAAGTAACTTTCTTAAGACACTCCCAACAAAAAAAAAATGTAAGATATCAAAGATAAGCAAGAATTTGGTTTTCTTCCTTGTTTTTATAAAGAAAAAATACATGTGTGCGTTAAAAAAATATTGAAAAAAAAAATTCCACAGAAGAGTTCCTTAGGTAACCGATTTGGAAAAACACATCTTTATGTAAAAAAAAAAAAGCCAATATTTCTAACAAACCGTAAAAACAGGTGTGTTATACACAAGAGATCTTTCTGAAGTAAATGGAAGATTAGAAGACATTTCATAGTTTTTGGCTCACCTGAGAAAAAGGCTTAAATGATCTTTTCTGATCACATTTTTGTAACGTTGAATTTTCACAAGGGTTGAAAATTGACCTGGGGGGTCTTTTTCAACGTTGAATAGTGAGACCAAAAGTCTTGCATTTTGACCCTAGTCGGTTAAAAACTGAGCCGGATCGTGGAATTTTGAACATGAAACCGGCTCTAAATTAAACAGCAGTAAAAGACATATTTATGACTTGGTTTTTACAACTGTGATTTAATCCATAGACGTCGGAAAGGGGGAGGTTATCGGAATGCTTACCCTCTCCCCCCATGTTTTTGCAAAAGACATGTTATAGGCATTGAAGAAAGTGAAATTGGTTTACCCGCCTCCTTCAACATGCACGTTACAGTGCAGACAAACAATGAAGAGTAAGTGGTTAGTGCTTTGAAAAAAATAAGAAATTGGATCCTCCATCCCCCCTCCCCATAGGATTTTCGGGTTTGGACTACTAGTTTGGACAAGGGACAATTATTTTTTGGTTCTTGACAATTTATTTCAGATTTCATTTTTTTTTTCAATTACCCCCCCCCCCCCACACACACACACTTTCAATTTGCTTCCGACACCAATGCAATCAATACACAATTAATTCAGTAATTCAGTTATATTATTAGAATAAAATATTTACAAAAGATTTCAAAGATTACAATATTACATGTAGTTTAAAATTGCAATATTTCGTGTAATATTTATTTGAAAAGAAGTGCATTTGTATATGTAAATCATGAATATTGGTGTGCATAGTTAAACAATATAAAATTTACTTTAGAAATTTGTTCATCTAAATATAATTTAATTTCACTTGTATCAAGCAATTTCATCGACTGAATCATTCAGAGGAACATATAACATTTTGTGTAACATAACTTGCCTACGTCACAATAAGTTACGTCAAAAACGTATTATTCCGCTTGACGTTACTTTTAAAATATTGCTCAATTTGAGGCCTTTTTCCAGAGGAAATATTGTCTTATTGTCTACACTGAAATTAAATTATAAGGAATGAAGCTAATTTCAACTTATGTTATCCGATATAACATAACTTGGGGCAGTTTACTCTTTCTTATAAACCGCTTCGCGGTTTATAAAGCGTAAACTGCCCCAAGTTATGTTATATCGGATAACATAAGTTGAAATTAGCTTCATTCTTTAATTATCTAAATTTGCTTTTTACTAAGAACACTTCATTAATTTTATTATTAAAATTCTTTATATTAATTAGTATCAGGGAAATGGTGAGAGTTTAACGCATGATGCACGTACTTTTTAATGCTTATTCAGTTATGCACAACAAACATAAAAGGTTTAGTGATCTTTTATGCATGTTTAATCAAACAGTTTAAAAATGTACCTCACAAAAGTAGGGGTAAAAAAGGGGGGTAGGTGGGTATCTATCCTTTTGGGGATCAAAACCATATATATTTTGGATAAATACCATGTATATTTGAAGAATGTGTGTTTTTTGTGTTTGTGACTGGAATATTTCTCCATTTTTATAGTTTTTTTTTATCAAAAATGTTTGCCTTAGATGCACAGTCCTGACTTTCAGTGTTATCTTATTTTTGTAATAAAGTAGCCAAAATATATATTCCATGACCTTCCCCCCATCTCACATTTTCGACTTCTTCTCAAGAACCATTTGGCATATTTCAACCAAACTTTTCACAAAGCAATCTTCGATGAAGAGAATTCAAGTTTGTTCAGGCCCTCATTCAAGGGGAGATAATTGGGAATTTATGAAAATTTGGTGGCATGTTTCAAAACTCTTCTTCTCAATAACCGTTGTGCCAGAAAAGATGAAACTTATTGGGAAACATCCTCAGGTAGTGTAGTCAAATTTATTCAAATCATGACCTCAAGGGGTAGGGCGGAACAAAAATGGCTGAGCAAAGTTTTACATAGAAATATATAGAATTTATATCTAAAATTCTTTTAAAATCTTCTTCTCAAGAATTAGAAGCCATTATTGATCATTTTTATATAGAATCATCCTCAGGTAGTGTAGATTCAAGTTTGTTAAAATCATGACCCCCCTGGGGTATGGCGGGGCCACAATGGCCGACTAAATTTTTACATAGAAATAAATAGGAAAATTCTTTTAAAAGCTTCTTCTCAAGAATAACAAAGACATAATTGATCATATTTATATTGAAGCATCCTCAGATAGTGAAGATTCAAGTTTGTTAAAATCATGACCCCTTGGGGTAGGGCTGGGCCACAATTGCCGATCAATTTTTTTTACATAGATATATGTAGGAAAATTCTTTAAAAATTTTCTTCTCAAGAAAACCAAAGGCATGATTTGTCATGAGATACTTTTGGATTTAAACTTTTCCAAATAACACCAATTTCTACTTTTTCCTAGTTCCAGTGATCAGGTCAGCGATGTGGCCAAAGGACCTCTTGTTAGAAAAAAGATAAAAGAAATATATTCCTTTAAAATGTCGTTATGAAATCAGTGTTTAGTAAATATAGATTTTGAATGTAGAAAAGCTCATTTTGTCAACATTAAAGAATGTCACTCTTTTCTTATCTTATGTAAATATTTATGGTAATATTAAGAAAGAGAAATTCTCCTTTTTCTACGCCATATTGAGAGCAAACAAAAATTTCTCCAGGTTTGTAGATATTTTCGCTTAGTTTTACTAACTCTATAACTCTATGATAACCTTTATGATTTCAGAAACCGAATGTTTAGCATGACATAAATTTGAGCCTTCTGGTCTACTTGAATATATTTTTCACAAAATTGATATATCATTTATGTTCAATTTTCAATGTGTTTTTCGTTTCTTTTTAGTAGTGGAATCCATAAAAAGAGAATTTGGGATCATCTAAGCTGAATATTCTTGAAGCATCTAAAGTAGGAAGATGAAGATTCATACTTAAATCGTTTTCTTTTAATTTGTACCGAAGAAATAGAAAAGAAACAATGCTTTATAAACATACTCAATGTTTTACTATACGAAGTAGAATACTTCTACTGTAAAGGTTATGCTAAAAAGGACATCAATATGTTTATCATTACTAAATTTTTAATTGCAGACTTTTACAAAGCCTTTCAGAAACTGTTTCCTGTTTTTTTTTAATTTTATAATAATACATCCTGACTTCTCTTTTTGATACATTGACAAATCGGATATACCAAGATTTTAGGTTAGAAATGATTTTTTTCTAGGAAAAAAGGATATTTAAACAAAGCATGAAAGGGGTCAACACACTTTATAGTACATACTCAGTACCCCCATTCCCACCCCATTTCATCTTTAAAGATAAATTAATTTCCATGTATATCTCAGGCAGATAATTCAGAGTTGTCTTTCTTTCCATGCCCTCTAAGTTAAAGCAAACGATATTCAGACTTGGATGTAATTGCATATTTTATACAATTGCGTATACATATGAGTTTGTTTAGGTGTATGGGATTGAGGTCATCATTGAATTTTAACTACACATTAAAAAGTCTATACACTAGAATGTTCTTTCCCTTTATATATTACGAAAAAAAAATCATATTTTTACTTTCATGATGTACATCTTTAAAAAAGTGTTTATTTTGCATTACAATATACAAAGTCGCTGTTCATTTACTATCGACACAACGACAAGCCCTTTTGTTTAGAACAATTTTTCTTATTGTATAAAAATGTACGTTATAAAGTTTGTGTTTCATATTCAGAAGAACTTGGATTTAATTCTACAAGTGGTAATCCTACTTATACATATACTTCTCTTTCTAAGGAAGAAATTCTTCAAAATCACCTGTCAGTTTTGAATACTTTTAATATTCCACAGAGCCAAAATGAATTTGAACTACCTTATATATATTGGATTCCGAAACTTCATAAGAATCCTTACAAACAAAGATACATTGCAGGTTCCAGTAAATGTTCAACCAAGCCTCTTTCGTTACTTCTCACTAAAATATTGACAGTAGTGAAGGAAAAACTTCAAGAGTACTGTACAACTATATATTCAAGAAGTGGTGTAAATCAGATGTGGATACTTAAAAATTCTAAAGAACTTTTGGACAATTTGAAATCACAAGACTTTACAAAAATCAACAGCATAAAAACTTACGATTTTTCAACTTTATACACAACTATTCCCCACGACAAATTAAAATCCAGGCTTTTTGATATCATTGACAGCTGCTTCTTCAACAAGAATGGAACTCGTAAGTTTACTTACCTCGTCATTGGTCATTTGAAAAATTATTTTGTTAAAACAGATTCTGATTGCACACACAAGTACTCTGAAGTTGACATCAAGAAGATGCTTGAGTTTCTGATTGACAATATCTATGTGGTTTTTGGAGACCAGGTATTCCAACAATCTATTGGAATTCCCATGGGTACAAATTGCGCTCCGTTATTAGCAGACTTATTTTTATATTCATATGAAGCAGAATTTATGCAAAATCTTTTGCGTGAAAAGAAGAAAACACTTGCTGTGGCCTTCAACTCGACATTTAGATATATCGACGACGTATTGTCAATTAATAATGATAATTTCCATTCCTACGTCGACACGATATATCCTGGTGAGCTTGAGATAAAAGATACCACAGTGTCCGACACTTCTGCTTCATACTTGGATATTTTACTTGAAAAAGACACTAATGGTAATCTAACAACCAAGCTATATGATAAACGTGATGACTTTAACTTTTCTATCGTCAACTTCCCTTATTTATGCAGCAATATACCTTCATCACCTGCATACGGAGTATTTATATCTCAGTTGATTCGATACGCAAGAGCATGCTCTACGTATGAACAATTTCTAAAACGAGGTAAATTATTGACAAGCAAGTTGATGAAACAAGAATATCAACAGTCTCGTTTAAAGTCATCATTTCGTAAATTCTATGGTCGATACAATGACCTTGTCAGCAAATACAATTTATCATTGAATGAAATGCTGACTGACTTTTTCATACCAATTGTTAGTCCATTATTTATACACTGAATTGACCACGGATTTTTTCCGTTATTTCCTGATTATGACAACGAGCACACGGCGGGTGTGACCGGTCGGCAGGGGATGCTCACTCCTCCATGGCACCTGATCCCACCTCTGATGTTTCGGAGGTCCGTGTTTGCTCTGCTCTTATTTTGTATATTTGTTTAATGGACGTTGAGATTGAATACTGTTCGTTATTTCCATATCCTTCATTCATAAAGTCAAATTATATGTTTAATGAAAGTAATATACATGTTGCCTGATTCTAAACAAGGACACTAGGGGTATGCTACCCTCCTCTTTATTTTTCGCCTGGCTTGCTGAAAGCAAAGCCCTGGTTTTAGGCTTTATGATCGACTTAGTTACTATAAATAGAAAATGTAAACAAAGAGTCAAACAGCGTTCAAGAAAAAAACTTCCTATATACAAAGTAGTTTTTTTAATTGTGAGAAAACTAGCATTAACAACTTCTCGTTTTAAATTCATTGTCCACGTTAAAATCGCGAAATTAAACATTTTTACGTATAACGCCAAATCGTACACTTTTTGTAACTTCTAGGCCATTATCGTTTTTAACCACAAATAATCGTGAGCGTGATCCGATTGATGCGCATGAAAATATTCATATTCGAACTACTTTTGATAGCCGTCATCTGTTGACTGCAATAGAAGAAAATGGGTTTGCTAGTATTCTGTAATAAACATATTTTATTTATTTTTGACATACTATTTCTCTAGGACTGAAAGAATATCATCAAATACAGCGTAGATTCATGTACGATTTTAAATGTTGATTCCATAATAATAAATTCCGATCGGGCGCGTGTGCCGCAATCATGAATTGTTTGCAAATATATGTTCTGACAAAAGGCCTTGATCCCACTGATATCCTTTAGTCGTGATTTGCGATATTAATCATATTTTTACTATTATCAATTTCATTAAATGAATTAATACCAGTTACACTTTCCTTCATTTTTTTCTCTGAACAAAATTAGTTATATCGTAGATCTAGATCCATGTCATTTCATAATTGATGCTAGAAGTGGGTATACTCATAGAGTAAATTGTTAGTAAGCATGCGTTTTGGCAATGATCGAAGCAAAATATCTTTATTTATTTTGTATTTGAACAAACATTAAGAGTGACAAGAATAGTAGCATTGATTATATATTATTGTGCAACATTTCGAACACCATATAAATTACAAAATGGCAAACATTCTGAGTATATGTTTATGTTGGTTTATGGATTGTCTTGGAATTGAACATTTCAAAACTGACCAATACAATTAATTTTACTTGGAGTTGAAGAAATTTATACAATAAGAACACAACAAAATTACAACGGGAGATTGAATTTTCTTGGAGATGAACAATTTGAAAGATATAAGATCTCTTGGAGTGTGAATATTCTTGGAGTGGAACATTTCAAAATCAAATTAATTTGGAGTTGAACTAACATGTATGTATAAGAAATCGATAAAAGAAAAATTCATCATGTTGAAATTAATGTATATCGAAAGTTTTTGAAAATTACATGAAAGGTGTTCCAGGTACTGTAGACTTGAAAGTAATTTCTATAAACTTTGTTAGTATTTACATGTGACAATACAAACAAGGATATATTAAACTCCTTCTTGATGATAATCAGTTCCTTAGCCTTTTTGTGTTGCAGAACCATAAACACTGACAGTAGAGAAAAAAAGTGGGAATTTATTGTTTTAAAATAATTATTGACTAACATGATTTCTCTTTGATTATTGTAATTATTATTTTATAAATAAGTGTTTTATCAGTACCTTAGCCTTTTTGTGTTGCAGAACTATAAACACTGACAGTAGAGAAAAAAGTGGGAATGTAATTATTTGAAAATAATTATTGACTAACATGATTTCTCTTTCATTATTGTGATTATTACTGTTACTGATTATTACTATATCTGTTGTAAATGTGTCCAGGGGCCCCCCCCCCCCCCCAGTTTGAAATTTTTGTATGTAAAATTTATGTGTCCAACATCTCTTATTTGTAAGAACTGTTCAGATTCCGAAAAAAGGACCAAAAAGACCAAAGGACCTTGCCTTAGGCCTACTTAGGTTTTCAGTACAACCTCCTGGTCCTCTGCCGTCTACTGCCCCCCCCCCCCCCTTGTTACGAAATTCCTGCATCCGCCGCTACTGAAACTCCCTTGGCAAACATTGAATATAAAACCAGAGGACAAGAATAATCTCAACTTTGAAAACCTGCATTCAAGAATGACATTTCCTTAAGGGCATTTCACCTTGGTATGGGGTTTAAAATTCTCAGCTGATTCGATACGCTAAAAACAATTTCTTAAACGAGGTATGCTATTGACAAATAAGTTGATAAAACAAGAATATCAGCAGTCGTGTTTAAAGTTTTGAATTTGAAAAATTTATGGTCGATACAATGACCTTGTAAGTAAATACAATCTATCATTAAGTCAAATTATGACTTAAATTTTTCAAATTAATTGTTAAAAAATTATTTACACACTTAATTGAAAACGGGTTTGTATCTTACTTCCCGATCCTTATACATGGAGCACATGGTGCGTGTAATTGGTCGGATCTTACCTCTGATGTTTCATGTTTGCTTTGCTTCAAAATAGTAAGGTTAAATGAACTTTTGACCTTGAGTACTGTTGGTTATCGCAAAATATTTTATAAATCAGTGAAGTTTGCAATATAAATGTTAAATCAATCAAGTGTGTTGTTAGGTTTTGTTGCTAGATCACATGTCATGATTTTTTAAATGGTTAACAGATGTGTAAGTCTCTGTGGTGTATTTTTAATTTGAAATTCACTTGAATATATATCGAAAAGATATATGGAGGGTGGTCCCTTAAATGATAATACGTCACTAAAAATTATAGATATCTAGTTGACGACAAGCAAGCATTTTCTATCTTCTTCACATGTTTAAGATTTTGTTAAGCTTCCATTTTATAAAAAAATAAAAACAAAATGGGTATGCTGATAACAGAGAGCAATTTGTATCCATTGGAATTCCTTTATATCTTTGAAATACCTGATTTCGAAATGTTGAAAACAGACGGTTGTATGTCCTCCTTTTCTATAGTAAATCATTTAGTAAATGATATAGTTGAAAGGTAAAAAAGACTGTTAATAAATAAAACCAGTGTTTCCTTAATTTGATAAGTGACATGATGTTAGATACTGGGAATTCTAAATATGACCTATCTGGGATGTACTTTAGTACTACGCTGTGTTGTACTAGTGACAATGCTCCGAGTGGAGACTGTGGATGTTTACATAAAGGGGGCTGATGGTATAATAGCTGCCATAGAGCCTTCCTCAACGGAATTATATCGCTACAGATGGCTATTTCCATGGTATCCACCGATTCAATATAGGAGAGATATAATAGCAACGGCAGTGATGGTCAAACGTGTGTAGAGAAAAACACATTGTGTATACAACAATAAGCTGGATATTTCAAAACCTAAGATTTGTACAGAAGGAAAGTTTGCTTTCTGACAAACTTGGGACGTGCTGCTTGAATCCTGAGTTAAGCATGATTTTACGAAAAATCATATGTATAAAATTCAAAACATAGGGTAATTTTTCGTGCGAATGTAAGGAATAATTATTTTACTGAAAGGACAGTGGGATTCTAACTTTTTAGGCAAAATATATGTTTTTCAACTATATTATTTACTCAAAGAAAGTATAAAACCCCCGGATATTGTTGTTCTGTTACCTTTTTCTTAAGGAAAATTTCGCTATGAAAAGAAGTCACGTGATGCCGTGGCGGCGGTGCACGTCTTTGCGTTAAAAACTCTTATCTGTTTGCAATAGTTTATAACAGTTTATGTTTATCAGGTGTTTTGGTAATTTATCAATCTTAATTTTCTTTAAAAAATCTAAATTTCCCGTGAAATGACTTCCTTAATGCTTCCTTAACATACCCGCAATGTCTTTGGATTGATAAATGTTCTGTTCTCATATATTAGAGATACAGTTATTTGGACATATGATATTAATATTTCTTCACTTAGGGCAGTTATATTAGTTTAAGAGTTGTTGTAATATGTGCTTTATAAATACGATTAATTTCATCACAAAATGTATTGGTAACGATCCTCTAAAAACTAATGTCCAAATAACTGTATCTCACTTCCATTCTCAATGACCGTGTAGTGTAGGGCAGCGTTGTGAGAATTCCATCGGCATCGAAAGCAAGTTTTTTAACTTGCCTAGATAGCCGAGCGGTCTAACGCGCTGTTCCTGTACTGATAGGAGGCAGATTCCGTAGGTCGAGAGTTCAACCCCGGCCTTGGGCCGGAAGTGAGTATCCTTGTAAAAGTGAATTTCTCTGTGCTTTCTATATTAATATTTCTTCACTTAGGCCAGTTATATTAATTTAAGAGTTGTTGTAATCTGTGCTTAATATATATATATATATATATATATCCAAACTCTCTTTTTGTCAATACAATAAAAAGCTTTAAAACACTTTTCAAAATATTTCAACCGTGTTACCGGCCTTCTTCAGTCGTGTTTATTTAAGGTAGATCGCGGGTTTACTGTCTGCCTGAAAACATAGGCTAAAAATTTGTCAGCTTACTCCTCTCGTTTGAAATTTTTCTTTCTGAATTTTTTTTGAGATTCGTCTGCGTGGTTAGATTGTAATCATAATTCAAATGCGCTAATGTTGATGAAGACAGATGACGCTTTTTCAATGAAATATATAGTAAAATGTCCCTTTTCTGTCGGTATACGCATTTCAAAACCGTAATCATAAAATTAAAACGAAGCAGACGAATTTTATATTACTCGATACAATAAATGTGAAGTAAATTTAGAATCGATTTATTGAAAAAAATTAGTATGTGTTCTCGCTCAATTTCTTGCAAAAAAACTTTAAAGTTTTAGAATTTGTCATCAGAAGTGTTATATTTTCATCACGACGTTATATTACGTTGGTGCGACGTCATTATTTTCGTATGCCTGCATGACTCGAAAAAAAATTCAATTAATCAACAATTCACTCAAAATAAAACAAGCAATCCGTGAATTCAATTTCCCGATATAATCATAGTCATAGTTAACCGTAATAAAAGTAAGGCTAGGGTGCAGAAAGAAAATTATAACAAGTGTACATGGACGTAAGAAAGAAGAAACATCTTACCGGATTTGAGAACATTTTCAAACATATTTGTCATAAATTTTTATCTGTTAATAAAATAGACCCAATTTTAAATCGGAAATATTGCAGTTGAATGAAAATAGCTTTATAAACTACGTTGTATACATTTATACTTCATAGAATGAATTACTTTTGTCTATCCCTGAATTAAAAGACTTCCGATTTCCCTTCAAAATGTCGTAAAGGAAATTTCTTGTCATTACTTTTCCGATATTTAGAATACTATAGAAAGCATACAGTATACTATAGAAAACAGGTATTAATACTTTAGAAAAAATTACTACCACATGCTCGAGTCCCCTCAATTAAAATGCCTGATACCTCCCCCTCCTTTTTTATGCCTGTCGAGGACTTTTTGGTTGTTTATAATACCCCAACTGAAAATATATACGAGTAGCTGTGCCCATAATTGAATTTATAGGGCATACATATTTATACCCCCCGCTTGAAAAGCGGGAGGGTATATAGTAATCGTTAATTCCGTCCGTCTGTACGTCTGTCCGTCCGTCCGTCTGTTACGCTTTGGGGTACCCATCTCTTATCCGCAACTCCTCTCATACCACTGAATGAAATTTGATGAAACTTTCACAGAATCTTTATTACATATTGCCATTGTGCACCTCCTATTTTACTTTTTGATCTGACATATATTTTGGATTTTCCAGAGCAAAACATGGACACTGCCATTTAATTCATATGGGAGGCGGGGGGTATCATTTAGTGAGCTCATTGCTCACAGTACCTCTAGTTTAGTTGGTGATATTTTATTTTGTGATGTTACCTAAATCATGAACGTCTCTCCTGTTGATAGTGATCTAATTTAACCCCCCCCCCCAACACCCCAAAA
>NW_026941106.1:22500-130166 GCF_032062105.1 Saccostrea cuccullata
AACAAAAGTTAAAACGTCACTCAAAGTATTTTATGGATTAAACAGGTTTCGCAAAATAAATAAATTAACTAATTGATTCATTCAAAGAGTAATTACAACTACAAGTAATTGATTAAAAAAATAAATAGATAAATATTTATCAAAGCAATGATTTATTTATTTTTCAGAGTTATTTCAGAGTTGAACAGAATTCAATAAATCTCTTAACAAATAAAAAACATAACAATGTGTTAATAATTTGTTTAAAAAATTCTCAGGTAAATAACTAAGTGTACTAAATTAATAATCCCACTTCTTAGGTAACCGAACAGTGCTCTGAGAGTGTATATACTTCTTTTTGCTTCAATGAACATATACAGGGGCGTAATGTGGCATATACAGGGGTTTACCGTAGTTGTCTGTAGGAAACAGTAGCCATACAGTGGCATACTGTATGTAACTTTGGCATACTGGGGATACATACAGTGGCATGTAAAGATTTACTGTATATACAGAGCTGTTATACTGTAGCATACTGTAGATATACCGTAGATTACTTGGAAAATGCTGTAGGATACAAAGAAAGACAGGGGATTTTCATACGGACAGGGATTTTAAAAGCCATTAGTTTTTGTTTGTTATAATTTTCTGTTGTGTGTTCAACAGTTTGCATATTTTGTAGAGGAGTTGTCCGGTTCTGAATATTTGAGACCTCAGAGAAGTTTTTTAAAAGCTGGCACTGTCTCAGTAAGTTGGACCACTACAGTTGTCAAATTGTATGCCATGGCTATGGTATAGTAAGTCCAAAAGTAATTATTTATTGTGTCCAATGTGATGTGAGGTTTCTGTCATTTAACTCATTTTCACATCTATGTCCGAAAATGGATATTCTAAATCAATTAAAAGAATATGGTGAGTTATTAGGGTTGAAAGATGGGGAGTTAACAAGTTCCATTAGAGAACAACAAGCTATTCAGAGAGACGAGAGGAATGCGGAGAGAGAATTAGAAAAGAAAAGACTAGATTGTGAGGCAGAGAAAGAGAAAGTGTCATTAGAGTTAGAGAAGAGATATTGGTATGAGATTGAGCAGATGAAAGTTGAGAAAGAGTTAAAGACGCAGGTAGTAAATACTACAAAGATCTGCAATCTGATCATAGTCAAGGTCGAGTTACGCGTAAAGCCCCAAAGCTTCCTGTATTTAATGAAGAGCATGATGAGATGGACAGTTGCCTTGTCTGGTTTGAAAGGTATGCAGAAGCAGAAAAATGTGGTGAAGATATTTAAGGCAGCTAACTTAAGTACGCTTTTACGGGGTAGAGCTCTTGATGTTTACTCGTTAATGCCAAAAAAAGAGGCTTCAACTATAAGAATTTAAGAAAAAAAAAGCACTACCCAGACGATTTAAACTGACGGATGACGGGTTCAAGAAAAAGTTCAGAACTTGTCGACTTGATCAATTAGAAACCTTTGCTCAATTTTCAGTTCGCCTTATAGTAGCTATTTTGACAGATGGATAGAAGTGGCAAAAGCACCAAAATGATTTCAGGGTTTGTACGATCTCATGTTGCGTGACCAGTTTTTACATGTTTGTAGTCAAGATTTGTGGTTATTTCTGAAAAAGCGCATTCAAGAGAGTCTACAGAAAATGGCGGGTCTTGCAGATCAATTCAAAGATGCTAGAAACCTGAGCTGATTACAGACAGTAGATAAAGGTAAGGGTTTATTGCAGAAGAAAAAAAGAAACCAATCAAGAAAACACACCCCTATATTAAGATCAGAGACAATGTACCTATTAAAACAACAAATGCCGGTAAGTTTATACCAAGATCAAATAGGAGATGCATTAACGACGTTCGAACCTGATATTTAAAGTCTTAAACTTTTTTGTCAAGTATATTTTTAGTTTCTGCATACATAGCTTAATTAAAATTCAAATCAAAAACTGGGGGTCAATATGCTTCTTCTGGCGCTACAATATATTTAATATAACCTTTTTGCACTGAAATTTGTGTCTTAATTAAAAATTACATTTTTGACGTTTTCCCTCCAATATTTTTATCCAATTAGAGCATGAAACAAAATGAACTCTAAGTTTGTTTTAAAAAAGACACTTAAAATTGTGACTAAGAAAAAAATTAATAAGCAAGAAAATTATTTTAAAGTCTTAAACTTTTTCTGAATTTAAGCAAATAGGTCAAATTTAACTTGAATATTTAGCAAAAGAACAGCAAAAGTTGGGGTATATATGTTAATTTTCAGATATCACGAAAAAAAAGTGTCAATTTTACGTTAAAATTGACTCAATCCCCCCCCCCCCCCCCGGATTTTCAGAATATATATAATTTACTATATTTGTCATACTTTGTTGATAAAATTCATAAGAAATAATTTAATAGAAATTTTAGAACCAGTATAACACATTTCACTGCAAAAAACAGCTTTGTGTGCAACCAGGATGAAAAAATAGGAATCCAAAATTAACAGTACTATTATAGTTCAAAATGGAAAAAAAATGATCATTTTCGTCTAAAAAACCTTCCGCCACAAAATATAGTCCCTAGCTTAATTATACTTGAATGGATTTGAATCGCGGTTTTTTCATTGAATATACTTAAATTTGCACTGTATAATTTAGATTTAATGTTAGAACTTAAAAATTATGCAGAATTTTATAAATAAAGGACCTGACCAAAAATGCTAAAAATCTTAGGATCGAACGTCCATTAGTGTAACAGAGTAGGGCATATCGCTTCAGAATGTAAAGCCAAACCAGTTGTTGGTAGTGTATCTAAAGTACGAACCGGAGGAGAACCATTCGCTGTACAGAGAGATGAAAATCCTGTCTATTTTGTAAGTACGTTACCGTCAGATTCTATAGTAGATTCAATGGGGAAAATATCGCCATCTATTCATACTTCTGATTTTACTAAGTCTACAATCTGTTCCATGCCTATTTCTGCGGGCTATATTAACGGGAATCCTGTGACAGTATTTAGGGATACTGTTTGCAATGGAATTGTTGTCCGAAAATCCAAGGTAAGTGATGAAGACGTTGTCCGATTTTCGGTCAACAAATGAAATGCTGAATTTAACCAAAAAGTTCAAGGGCAAGGCAAACAAACAAATAACTGCACAGTGTTTTAAATTGTCCCTATGTATCTATACTTTCGCAAAAGTAATGCTCATTCAGTTGGTTTTCCGTTACATTTAAGTTATTCACCTAAAACAGTCAGTAGTATGTGAAAAATAGGGTATTTTCCTAATATCATCGGAAATTATAAATTACCTAAAGGCTTACAAAGAAATGAGCATAACTTTTTGAAAACTAAACAGTAATATGAATAAATTAAAATAAAAACCTACTTCTTAGATTGTCGCCTTGCCCTTGAACTTCTTGATTAAAAATTGATATCTTTGTACAGTCAGTCTAAATATAGTTTTCAAACGCATCGTTGACCCAGCATAGGAGATAACTCTTTAATACTTGATAAAGTTTGTTTACCTCGTAGATTTTAAATAACTAGGCCTATACTTGCAGACTGCGCTGTGATCTTTCTACTAAATCGAACAGTATGCATAAAACACTGGATATTACTTTCTATTTTGTGACTTCGTTCTCTATACAATGTATGAATTATCTATGTTGTAAGACGTCTTTCAGACCATCCGCATTTCCTCGAATATGTGTAAACACGCATGCAGCTCCATGTAGGTGTAAAATTTGCCGCAGCATGTAATCTAAAACGCCGATTGTTAATAAGAATGGGAATATTCAATTATAATAATCAATTGATAGCCTCCATCAATAATTGATTCAATAGCTATACCCCTCTGTCACTACTGTACATACACTTGTATACAAATATTTTTTTTCGCATACAAGATTTTATCATGGCTTTCTTTCAAACCTTCAACTCCTATGGGTTTTAAAGTGTACGTTTTAAGAACTAATACTTAGTGGAAAGCATATATATTCCTGTATTTGTTAAAGGGACTACCATTTTATTCCAAAAGAGGGGGGTTAGATCTCAAAAATGTTGAAAATAAATATGTCCCAGACTGGATAAAAAATAAATAATCTGCCCCAGACCAGTGCCCCCCCCCCCCCCCATAATTTTTTTAGCTTCTCACACATTTTTCAATGAAGAGGAAAATAAATAATTTGTCCATCATCTTATTGGAAATAAATATTAGTATACCTGTCCTTCATTGACATGAAAAGAAATTAAAAAAAAATAATGACTTGGGAAAACTTGCCACCCTCCCCCCTTTCAGAATAAAATGGTGGTCCCCTTTCCTGTTTTGAATCAACTAGGGGAGCCTTTAATCTCCTTTTTAGTTACTATTATTAAGAAAAACAAATTAACACAATGTACATGTTGGAAATAAAATCTTGATGGACATTGACACCCACCACACAAATATATGCAAGTCAAGATTATCAAATCTTAATAGCCTTTTCAACACCTGTACAGTAAGTACATGTATATTAAAAATTCAAATCATTTTTTATGAAGAAATTTTATTTCATAAACAGCTTTCCAAATTTTCAAATTAAGGTAGACTGTACAAGGAATACTGAGCAGCTTTAAATTATTTCTATAACTTCATGTTCTTGTGGATGAAATCAATTCTGAAAATACATGTATGAGAAAATCAGGATATACATGTAGTAACATACCATTATTGAGAGTAAATTGGTGTTTAAAATTGAATTAAATTCAGAGCAATGTATGGAATGCACAAACATTGGATGCATAATTAGATGTTTGCAATTCTACTGTTATATTTTATTGTTTGCCAGGAATATTGCATGGTAATTTGGTTTATAGCTAATATGGAGCATACCATTTTCTTTACATGATGGATTAACTTGCTGCCTGAATGAATCCATTCGTCCAATTCTTTAGGAATAGCTGCAAAACATTATATATGCTTTTGCTATGAGATTGCTTAATAAAATACATTGTATAATAAAATCACATTACATTTGACGAAACAATTCCTGATATACTGTATACTGTAGTGAATTTATGAAATTCATATTAAAAATTAAATGGAAACAAGTTGTGTTACCAAAATTTTCTGGGAAATTCAAACTTCTGACATTTACAAGAACAAATAAATAGAATATGCAAAAAACATTCTTTCATCTTTACCAAAATGAAAAATAAACATAATCATGCACACATGCATGGTTAAAAAATGTGAAATGCTTTATAAGTGTACATACCCTGTGGAGAAATGAATGCATTTTGTATTTATTTATTCTTCAATCCTGGAACTCTTGACTGCTACAATAATAACAGTAATATATATCATATAATAAAAAAAAATTATGTATACATTACTGAAATTAATTGACTTGACATGAAGTCAAACTAAAAAAAAATAAGTATTTTATTCCCAATTACTTTAGAAATTCTATAAATTTAAAACCATAGATCTAAAGTGAAGGTTCTTTGTTTTCAACATATAAATACAGATATTTTTTTTACATTGTGTAGCCTGTTTGTATGCCAAAAAGACAACAACATTACATGTTCAGTAATTTCATTGTCAACTCATTGACTGCAACAATGAAATCTCAAATTTAATGTAGTAGATAAGTTTGTATTTACTGTTGAACCCCCTTTTTACACATGTTGTCTCAAAGAAAATAAGCTAATTGACTCTATATTTAGTACAATTACATTTTTTAATTTCTAATTAAAAAAGTGATCAACTTTATGTGGGCTGTTGGGAAGGGGGGGGGGGGACACACACTGCACTGCATTAGTTTTTCACTGAATGTGATACATCTAAATAAACACGTACACACTCGCGATCGTTTTTTTTCTTCGATGTTAACAAAAATAGTCAAAAAAGCATATCTACATATTGTACATACATGTGCATACATACCTGGGCTGAATGCACTGCAGTGATGGATCTAGGGAGCTAGTGCAGATCGTTTCAGTCTCAGATTTTCTGTAATAATGTCCTCATATCCCCGTAATAGGGATAAACAATGCCTTGTCTCTGATCTTATCCCTATTTTCTTTAAAGATTGCCTGGTTAATGCATGTAAATCCACTGCATATCTCAGCTGATGTAGCCACGTTTTTAGATGTAAACAACATTCCGTGTCATCGAGTGCAAGCGCTTGGCTGAAGCCGAATGCAGCCAAACGGCACATAAGAAAGAGAAATATTTTAAAAACATGCTATTCTATATAGGAGAAAATCACTAATAATTATTTATTTAAATATGGAAATATTGCCGTTTGTTACAAATTCTTGCAAATATCGGTAAATAGTTATTTTGAGCTCTATTTCCTTATAAGGATCAATCAGGGCGGAGCAACTGTCATGACGTCAAACCTCATTATGACCTCATTACCATATTTTTTCCAAGGGTTGCCTTAACCGTACTGCGTATCAACCTCTGAGGGTATCCGATATAATCGCATACAAATAGATCCACACCACATCAAGGCTGCACAAGAGGAGGATCCAACACTTACAAAAATTATTTAGTTATGCAGGATATTATATTGATCACCAGAAGAAGAACGTAAAGTCAAATGGTATAAAGGAATGGATTGCTTTATCGAGAGTTTGTAACGAATGACGACAGCGTCAATAAGGTATTTTCTCAGCTTGTGATTCCAGAAAAATTTCGCTCATTAGTCATGAAGTTAGCACATGATTCTTTATTGTCAGGGCATTTAGGTATTCAGCGGACAATAACCAGGGTTAGCTCAGAGTTTTTCTGGACAGGACTTTTGAGGGACATCCGACGGTTTTGTCAGTCCTATGATATATGCCAGCGTACGCTTCAAAAAGGTATGGTTAGTAAAATGCTTTTAGAACGCGTGTCATTACTTGATGTACCATTCCAGCGAGTTGCAGTTGATATAGTGGGTCTGTTATCTCCAATCACGGAAAGGGGTAACAGGTACATACTTACCCTAGTAGATTATTCAAGCCGTTATCCAGAAGCCATAGCTCTGCCAACTATAGAGACAGAAAGATTTGCAGAGAGAGGGGCTAATGGAAATTTTCTGCAGGGTAGGTATAACAAGAAAAAAGTCAACGGACATAGCCACTCAATTTACGTCATCTTATATGAAGGAGGTAAGTCGACTCATTTCTATGAGGCAGTGGACAACCACACCTTACCACCCCTTCTGTATTGGTTAGTCGAACGCTTTAATGGACACTTAAAGCAAATCTTAAAAATCGACTTTGTGCAGAGAAGCCCAGGGATTCGGTAAGTATTTAAATGCAGTTTCTTTGCTGAAAGTGAGTTACCGCAGGAAAGCTTGGGATTTTCTCCTTTTGAATTAGTCCATGGAAGGTTAGTACGAGGTCCTGTGCCTATTTTGAAAGAACTTTGTATTAAGGAAATAGAAAATCCAAAAGTGAAAACAACTTATCAGTATGTTTTAGATTTGAAAGAGAGATCTCAATCCATGGCCCAACTTGCCAGAGAAAACCTTGAAAAATCTGCTACCAGGTACAAGAAGTTCTACGATAAGAAAGCTAGAAAAAGATCTCTAAATGTAGATGACAAAGCTCTTATTTTAATGCCTACAAACCACAACAAGTTGCCTTTTAAATGGAAAGGCCCTTTTGAGGTTGTGAAAAAGGTAAATTGTAAAGATTACCAGTTAAAAATGAATGGCAAGGTAAAGACTTTTCATATTAATCTCCGGAGAAATATGCCGAAAGAGCAAAAGGTAAAAATGTTCTTGTTGTGACTGATGAAAGTGTATTTGATTCAGTTAATGTTACGTTTGTGGATTGTGTTGGAGACACAACACAAGAAGGACAGTTTAGACGATTATCTTACAGTTGATTCTGACCAAGGCACAGCTGTATATATCAATGATTTGTTATCGACCGAGGAGAGGAAAACGCTGATGAGTATCATAGCCAAGTATGATGATGTTCTACAAGACCAACCAGGAAGAACAAATATTTTGAAACATGACATCCGAATGGTAAGTGATAAGCCAATACATGTCAAGACACGCTCAGTTCCCTTTTCTTTGGAAGAAACAGTTAACAAAGAGGTGAATGACATGCGCAGCACAGTTAAAGTTACAAAAAGGAGGCGGAGCCTAATTTGCACGGAAAAAAATGACAATGACATCATACAAAATATACGTCATATAACATTTCTTAACAATACCACAAAATGAGTTGATTTGCTAATTTAACCAGGAAGAAATAATCAAACTACATAAAAACTAACTACAGCGTGCTTTTTTGTCGTTAGTTAAATCCCAGATAACAAGTTATAAACAAATCACTGATCTGTTAATATGATGTCATTTCTAAAATCGTGACGTAGTTTGTATGCAATGAGACACAGATAAAGTGATATTTTCTGAACAAACTATGTTTCCTGTAATTAAATTAAAATATTATTTACATATATTCTATGGGTCAATAATTTGAATTTAATGTCTTCTTCACTATTTTATTATAATAATATATTTTCTGTACATTATGTATTTAATTGACACTGCCGTATATTTGTATGCAAGCACATCGGAGGGTGATGTGGGGGTCTTAATAAATCGATTTAGTGAAAGGGCATACACTCTATGGATCATAGTAAGCTTTTACAATTCAACTCTAGAACTATTAAGGTATCTGAAAAGTGCAGAGATCCTGATGAAATCTTAGAAACAATTTATTTATATCAATATTTCATGCCGCTGACCAGCTAAAAATATAGCATTTGTTCATACAAATATAATTTTAACAATTAAGTTGCAGAATTTAGATAGGATCGCAACACGTTTTAGAAGCCACAATACGTGTTGTAAATATTTATAAACTAAACTTCGAAATTTAATTTGATTGTGTCCTTGCACTAGTAATATTTATATCTAACATCAATGTGCTAAAATCACTCGCCTTTCGCATCACGTGACAAGTCTAAATATAAAATCTTATCGTCCTCGATATGTAGTTATTAATCATAATTACAATTATCCGATATAAATAATGTACTAAAAATAATCGCCATCCCGATTATGGATACATTTTTAAATACAAAATATAGTCGATGTTTCCATTGCGTGTCAAGGACAGATGATACAAACAAAAATGGATGCCTGGATCGGTATATATTTTTTGGTCTTATTTCATTGCAATTGATGCAAATAACAAACTTCTAGAATATAAAGAAATTGTCAACCTTCTGTGATGTGATGTTCAAAATGCCAATCTGAAGCAATCCTTATTAATCTATACAACTATTTTTCACTTCAAATCCCACTTATGTGAAATTTTGAATAAAAAATTAAAAACCATGCGGTGAAACTTATTCATTTTACTAATTAAAACATGACACAAAATGTTATTTTCAAATTTTTTGACATAAATTTGTTTTTATCATCTATCCTTATAATTAAAAATCATTGAACCGTCTGAGTCTCCTTTTTGTTCACCGATAGTTATCGTTCCAAAGAAGGATGGTACCAATCGGTTTTGTATTGACTTTTGGCTTCTTAATAGACAGACAATTTTTGGTGCGAAGCCAATACCAGACACAGATGAAATGTTTGCAGGATAATTTCAATTTTGTGTTTTGTGTTATGCCTTTTGGTTTAGTTACAGCACCAGCTACTTTTTCACGATTGATGCAAAAAGTTTTGAGTGATATGGAAAATGTTGACAATTTTATTGACGACATAATCATTTTTACAAAGACATTTGAACAACATCTCAAAGTACTTGACGAACTTTTTCAGCGTCAACGCAGTTCAGGTCTAACTACTAAACCAAGTAAGTGTTCATTTGCCTATCCCAATTTGAATTGTCTAGGTCATGTAATTGGCAATGAACAACTGAGACCAATTTTGGACAAGGTCAAGGCCATACAAGAGGCAGCACAACCAGAAACTAAAAAGCAATTACGATCGTTCCGTTGGTTAATAGGCTTCTATCGTTTGTTTCAGATGTATTTATACGGTCAAAAGTTTGTTCTTGAAACTGATCATAGTCGTCTTGTGTATTTAAACAAATCAAATATCATAACTCCTAGGATGATGCGCTGGGCACTCAGTCTCCAGCCATATTGATTTAGAATCCAAGTCATTAAGGGAAAAGAGAATGTAAGCGCAGATCATTTGAGCCGTTTATACATTTTTATAAATAGTGTGCTTTTTAGCTCACCTGAGCCGAAGGCTCAAGTGAGCTTTTCTGATCAAAAGAACTATATGCGGTATATTGCATATATTTGCCCCACAAAAGTCAAATTTTGAAAACTTCCTTAAATGTGCTGAATTCAATAAATTGTATGAGAAATATAAATTAACAGAAAATATTATAGTGTCAAATCAGTGTATTCACAATTTTTGTTTTTATAACGTCACAAACTAATCCGATTTTATATCCTTTTTCAGAAAGAGGACAAAATGGACAAAATTTCAACAATTTTAGCTTTAAAATTAATAGAGCGCAAGTTTGTTCAGAAAGAATATTGACATATTTCATTGATATTATCATTCTACACAGTATATCAAAATATTGATCCTGAACACACATGCGCTTGGTGATTTTTACTCAAAATATCGACGAAATATGTACATTTTTCTGTAAAATTCATAAAAAACTGAAATTTACGTCATGTTTCTGACGTCATTTCGTACATATGGCGTCATTACTTATAAAAATTTTCAGTGCTTTGAAGTCAGCATATACTCCCCTGTTTAAGAACTTAATTAAATATATCTCCATCAAAGTTTGATTTGGGGGGGGGGGGCAAATATTGGTTATTACCGAATAAAGTCCTTTGTCCGTTGTCTGTCGTCGTTGTAGTCGTTGTCGTTGTTGTCGTCGTTGTCGTAAACTTTTCACATTTTCATCTTCTCCTCAAGAACCACTGGGCCAATTTCAACCAAACTTGGCACAAAGTATCCTTTTGTGAAGGGGATTCAAGTTTGTTCAAATGAAGGGCCACGCCCTTTTCCAAGGGGAGATAATCATGATTTAGAGAAAAATTATTGGCATTTTTAAAAAATCTTCTCCTCAAGAACCACTGGGCCAGGAAAGATGAAACTCATGTGGAATCATCCTCAGGTAGAGTAGATTAAAGTTTTTTTTCAAATCATGACCCCCGGGGGTAGGGCGGGGCTAAAATGGCCGATCAAAATTTTACATAGGAATATATAGGAAAAATCTTTCAAAATCTTCTTCTCAAGAACCACTGGGCCAGGAAAAATGAAACTCATGTGGAATCATCCTCATGTAGCGTAGATTCAACTTTGTTCAAGTCATGACCCCCGGGGGTAGGGTGGTGCCAAAATGGCCGATCAAAATTTTACATAGGAATATATAGGAAAAATCTTTCAAAATCTTCTTCTCAAGAACCACTGGGCCAGGAAAAATGAAACTCATGTGGTATCATCCTCAGGTAGTGTAGATTCAATTTTGTTCAAGTCATGACCCCCGGGGGTAGGGCGGGGCCAAAATGGCCGATCAAAGTTTTACATAGGAATATATAGGAAAAATCTTTAAAAATCTTCTTCTCAAGAACCACTGGGCCAGGAAAAATGAAACTCATGTGGAATCATCCTCAGGTAGTGTAGATTCAAGTTTGTTCAAGTCATGATCCCCGGGGGTAGGGCGGGGCCAAAATGGCCGATCAAATTTTACATAGGAATATATAGGAAAAATCTTTCAAAATCTTCTTCTCAAGAACCACTGGGTCAGGAAAAATGAAACTAATGTGGAATCATCCTTATGTAGCGTAGATTCAACTTTGTTCAAGTCATGACCCCCGGGGGTAGGGCGGGGCCAAAATGGCCGATCAAAGTTTTACATAGGAATATATAGGAAAAATCTTTAAAAATCTTCTTCTCAAGAACCACTGGGCCAGAAAAAATGAAACTCATGTGGTATCATCCTCAGGTAGTGTAGATTCAAGTTTGTTCAAGTCATGACCCCCGGGGGTAGGGCGGGACCAAAATGGCCGATCAAAGTTTTACATAGAAATATTTAGGGAAACCTTTTAAGCTCACCTGAGCCGAAGGCTCAAGTGAGCTTTTCTGATCAAAATTTGTCCGTTGTCTGTCGTCGTCGTCGTTGTCGTTTGCATTGTTGTAAACTTTTCACATTTTCATCTTCTTCTCAAGAACCAGTAAGCCAATTTCAACCAAACTTGGCACAAAGTATCCTTTTGTGAAGGGGATTCAAGTTTGTTCAAATGAAGGGCCACGCCCTTTTCCAAGAGGAGATAATCATGATTTTGTTAAAACTTAATGGCATTTTTAAAAAATCTTCTTCTCCAGAACCACTAGGCCAGGAAAGATGAAACTCATGTGGAATCATCCTCTGGTAGTGTAGATTCAAGTTTGTTCAAATCATGACCCCCGGGGCAAGGGTGCGGCCAAAATGGCTGACCCAAGTTTTACATAGGAATATATGGGAGATATTTTTAGAAAATCCTTCTCAAGAACCACTGGGCCAGGAGAGTAAAACTTATGTGGAATCATCTTCAGGTAGTGTAGATTCAAGTTTGTTCAAATCATGACCCCGGGGCTAGGGTTGGGCCAAAATGGCCGACCCAAGTTTTACATAGGGATATATAAAGAAACCTTTTAAAAACTTCTTTTCAAGTACTTCAAAGCTATGCTTAGTGATATTTATATGGAATCATCCTCAGGTAGTGTTGATTCTAGTTTGTTCAAATGATGAACGCCTGGAGGGGGGGGTTGTAAATTCAAGCCCGATGTGTTCAGGTGAGTGCTGTGGCCCCAAGGCCTCTTGTTGTGATATTTCAGAGTTTGATTCTTACATTTTAAATTTTTATTTTTGTTAAAGTACTGCGTACTTTTGGAAAAAGGGGAGATATTGTCACATGTAAATCTACAATTATTTGAATTGCTACATTTGAACACGCGGGCAAAATTCTATTAGCCTGTGGTGAGCCTCCGTTTTTCATTATGCACATATTTAACCCTTTTAAAGCCTCAGATCACTGGACCTTGAAAGAAAATTTGAGTCTGTGCGGCAGTCAGACACGGCAGTCCTGCGTTCCTATACTTCTCTAGATTTTGTCAAATTTTGCTATAAAATAGTCATGGCAGATTTCACCTGTTATTGTCAGTATGTAGTGCCCTACTTTTCTGTGGTAAGCCTTGTTTTTCATTGTTCACTAAAATAATAATATAAATGCTGTAAATATCTTAAAACAACCAGTTTCGGGATTTCTCAACATAGTCAGCGTTAACTGTTTTGCTATTTAAGATTTACTATCTTTTATATATTTTTTATACGTTATTTATATGTACAGTTAGTCAAAAGTGTTCGAGTAATGATTGTACGGTATCCTGTTCGTGTCTTTTAATTTGTCTTTTGTTTTGTTATATTTGAAACAAAGTGTAAAGTAAAGGCATAATATTGTAGTAAAGTATCTTAATGCTATTTGTACGCCATATGTTTCACTGACTTAGTCAAGGTAGAATAGTCTGTATGCTTCCTTATCACCCCTGCGTAGCATTTGTGAAATTCCAAGAAATTAATACGCGAATAATTAAGATCAATATTTTTATTTATTATTTTTTTCTCACCAGGACCCATTACTCAAAAAAGTAATTTGAAAACTAATTAGTAATGTACATAAAGTTACAGCGTGCATGTTTATATATATCTAGAGTTTAAAACATGACACTTTGAAGTTGTACGCAGAGGTATTAAGGAAGCATACAAATATTCTACCTTGACTAGATCAGTGCTATATTATGACGTCATAGTAGGCGCGATGACGTCAATTTTATAACACAAGTTTTCGTAATATTGGTATTTACATATGCACTTTAACTCAGAAAATAAATAGATACGTGTAAACATTGACAAAAATAAAATGTTTTTATTTTCTTATGCTGTATCTGTCATTTTGATTAAGATCTATCACCGATGATGTCATATATGTACTTCAAGTAACTTGGGAAATGATCATGTCGTGTAAAGAGAATTTGGTTAAGACGGTATTTACAAAGATACGTAAAATGGAGTTTAAAAGGAAATATCGTGAATATTATGTGAAATTCATATGGCGTGTTCAGTTGATTAAACAGGTATGCTAATTTATTTTCATCAATTATATTCTTTATCGAAAAACAGGCAGCTCTATATGTATCCTGGTCGGCCTTTCCTCTGTCATTCGTGACGATAATAATGCAACAGAACAACAATAAGCTGGATATTTCAAAACATAAGGTTTGTACAAATGGAACGTTTGCCTTCTGACAAACTTGGAAAGTGCAGCTAGAATCCCGAGTTAAGCGTGGTTTTACGAAAATTCTTGGTTCATATGTATAAAATTTAAAGCATAGGATAAGGTTTCGTGCCAATGTGTGGAAGAATTATTTTACTGAACGGACAGTGGGATTTTAGCAGCAATTTTTAGGCAAAATAGATGTTTTTCAACTATATTATTTACGCATAAAAATTGTAAACTCCTGGGTATTGTTGTTCTGTTAGCATTTTTATTAAGGAAAATGTCGCTATAAATAGAAGTCACGTGATGCTGTGGCGGTGGTGCACGTCTTTGAGTAAGACACTCTATTATCTGTATGCAATAATTAGTAACAGTTTACGTTTATCAGTGGTTTTGGTAATTTATCAAACTTAATTTTCTTTAAAAAGTCTAGATTTCCTGAGAAATTACTTACATGTATATGCTTCCTTAACGTATCCGCATAATATTGTTTGTTGAGTAGGAATGATAAGACCATTTTAGTAGAAAAAGCATGTCGATTGATTTTAAGCACGTCATTTAAATTATAAGTTTACTTTTTAAAATACATTTTTACATGTACTAAGCTAACAGCACATATTCACAATTGTGAATTTAACTCTACGAAAATTAAAATCTTTCATCAATACATGTAGTGTATTTCAAAATTGTGTACATTTTTCAACTTTTATTTTTTTTCTTTTTTTAATATCATAAATTAGAATTTTTTATTCATTTTGTAATAGACCGGCCTCAATATATTTTTTTTTCCACTCTAGGTGTTTTACAAGGGAACTTATTATGTTCTATATAACTGTTAATTAAATCTCATCACAAACGTATTAATAAGTCAATATCTGATGCACAAAACTGTGTTGGTCCCATTAGCAACACACACAACAGTTTGTTAGGATATAATGGGTGGTGGGAGATAGTTGATATAAAAGTCTAAGTATATATAGCCAAAGTGGAATTTAAAGCATAAGGGGAATAACACTTATAACAAAGATCTTACATTGATTTTTATAGGTAGCATTATAATATTGTAAAAAAAAACCATGAAATAAAGTATATCAGGAAAACAAACAGCAAAAAAAAAAAAATCGAAATTTAAAAAGATGTACGATTGTGAAACTCCCCAAATTTGTAAGGAAACAACTAAGTATTGATTTATAGATATCTACGAGCAAATGAAAAGGTATTGAAAGAATAAAAAAGCAATAAAAACAAACCCAAGAGTACATTTTGCGACTCTCCAATGCGTTTTGTTTTCCAATAGACCACTCCCCCTACGTTACAATTACTGACTGATGAGAAAATGTCTTAATTATTAGTTTTTACAAAGTCTAGTAAAGTTTTAATTATTGTATCTAAAAGATCCACGTTGCTTCTGCCGTTTTAATTACAACAAGCCCCGTGCAAGTCGTAGATAGTGCAAACCATGCATGTTTTGAGCACTCAATCACCGAAAATTTGAAATCTGTTGAATAATTCCGAATTGTTTGAGAATAAAAGACGTATATGAAACTCGGACAGAGGACCAATACAAAGCTTTACTATTTCAATTTTCCTTTGGGATATTTGTATTTTTAATGCATCTTACAAATACCGAAAAAAAAGACGTGACCAACATCGCTTCTGACTCGGAAGCGCTTAAAATCTACTTTCCTTTACGCTGAAAACGACTCCTCCATACTTTTAAGCGACTCCTCTGCATTACCCGTTGTATACGGTGTTATTCCAAAGTAACATTTCATAAAATAAATTCACCAAATACCTACAAATGAGACACATTTCTGCAGATAAACTCAACTGTCTGACATTACATGCTTTGTGATAGAAAGCTCTTACCTGAGGCACACCTTGGATTATGTCAGCAAGAATAATAAATAGAAAGTACATATCTGAGTTTACAATTGTACACTTGGTGACACATATACATGTAACATAAGGCCTTATTAGATGCTTTAATGTAAATATATATCAATTTTAAATGTCTAACAACTACGCTTCGTGCATTAACATGGATTTTGCATGATTTTGCAGAAAGTTAACTTGATGAATTTTAATTACTTTTTTTCGTTTTATTCCAATAAATAGTTTAAAAACTAAAGTACCTTACTATTTACTTCACAGATGAGATATGGAATGGGTGACGTCATACTTATCCAAAGCAACAATCGTAAAATCCACGTATTCTTTGAATAATCCATGAATACTGACAATAGAAAGTAAGTACTTGGGAAATTGAAAATAATAATCTGGAAAAATGAGACCCCTTAAACGGTAACGAGCCTAAAAGGAACACAAACGTCTTTTTGGTCCCAGATTGTTTTTCTTAATCATTCGACATTTTTTCCTTAGATCAATATGATGAAGAAAAATTACGCACTTAGTGTTAAAATTTCGTGTTATATTTTATGAATATGATATTAGAGGATCAGTCGACTGAAACATCACAGGTAAGAACATGTGCAAAGTCTCAATGAACAGGGCCATTTAAAAGTTAAATGCATCCTCACAATGTAACTTTATGCATTTCTGTTTAATTTATACGTAAAAGAGATTGTAGTGAAAGAGACATTTAAATGAAGCATCACTGGACCGGGGTACTAGGGCCGGGGTTTATACATGTCTAAATAATCATCAGTACAGCGTCTCAAAGATCAACATATACTGTCATATCTCATAAAATAGGTGATTAGAACAATATCCAATATAAAAAAAAAACAGAAAAAAAACATAATTATTCATGAGAGTTTCATTTTGTCTTGTGTTGAGATGATTCGTACCAACAAACATAAAAGACAAGGTAAAGTAAAGGATATTCAAGTAATAATTTCATGTAACAAAGATGATATAACATGTTGAATATGTATTATTGAGGATGTGTATATAAACATATCAAATGAATGAACCACAAACAAACTTGTCTCACAGTTCTTTCTCCTAATATGTTTATAAAGACACAAACTATTTTGTCGTTCCATGACCCAACCCTGATGATATGGGTTTTGTCGTCATACCATAAGCTGTGTGGTCTGTATATTTCTTGCCCTTCTGTCTGTATCTGTGACAGAAATAAATCCTTATCAATGATTTGTACTGTGTGGTCATAACCATCACACATTGCTAGTGTGTTTACTAACTGTTCATACCTATGTTCATAGATTTCTATACTGACAAGGTGTCTATTTTTCTTTTCTGTTGTTGCAATTTATGATTCATGAAATGCCTGTAACTGACCCCTTGTGTGCTTATGATTTGGACAAATACATTTACTTAAAGAGACTTATCTCATAGATACTTGAAATGAAACAAATTAAGCAAGAACAAGACAAATGCAAGAACTCCTGGAACAGTAAAGCCTCTCTGTCGAGCTATATGTATAGTGCAATCTGTAATCAAAAGTAATATAAAGCCAATGCCGTAACAATTGGTAGAGAACGTGCCAGAAATAAGAACATTATCAAGTTAATCTGTTGATATAAAATATTATACAGGGTCTTTAAATGTCAAATGAAACAGTTCATAACACTAGGAATTAACATTTTTAAATATAATAATGGTATGAAAAAATATCACACTACTTTCATTAAAACAATCGGCTTTGCTTAAGCAAGTGAGTTAAGGCTATGCATTTAGAGGTTTCTATGTTCTGATCTAATTAAAACGCATAAAAGCAGTGCACAAAATGACGTCAGATGACGTCGTACTAGACATGTTTAGAAGGAAGATCAACAAAATAGTTTCGGCACAAGGGCAAACCCAACTTTGTTCTTCAGAAGCAAGATTTATATAAATGCAGAATATTATAAAGATTTATGATATTGCTGCACATATGCCGACCGTGCAATAGTTTACTTACTATTGCAAAAGATTGAAGATGAATCAGGGTAAAAATTCAGTGTCAGGTGTAAGTTGTCTAAACATTTTTCAACGAAAGAGCGAATAGGATTTGTGTGGCAATTTTATGAATTGTTATATTATTTCTCTCAATATTACATGTATATATTATTTATTTAAAAAAATCAAATAGGATATACCGTTGTTTTGTTGATGTGTTTATTTACTTGATGGGAAAGACTAATGACGTCATAACATGATGTTATAATGTGCAATATGAAGAACAAGGTATGGATGGTTTCTACATAGATTTTGCCCTGTGATTTTCTAAAAAAAAAAAATTAAACTGGTGTAAAAGATGAAAGCTAATGCTTTCTATATCATTGAAATTCAATGTAGAAAAAACATACAAATCATTTTTAAAATGTTTTTAAATGCTACATGTAATTGTGACGTCATAAACATGTGCATTTTGCCGTATTTTCTTCAAAAGTTGCAGAAGACACAAATTTTAATGGAATTTTCTTTTAGAAAACATTGTCCACAGGAAGAATAGTTTCGAGATAGTTGATATTTCATTGTTTTATACACAACATATCAAAATATTTAAATGGGGGACGGCTGAGGCCACTATTTTCTAAAGGAAAATTACTCTTGAAATTAAGTAACGTGAGGATTTTCTGTTAAAAATACAAAAATGCATCACATTTATGACTGCATATTTACAGAATGCTAATACTTTGTGCAATATTCTTTGATAATTTTCAAAGTCATATACGTAATTAACATTTAAGCCAGTTTCAAACCTTTTTGATGACATTACATTTTAAGGGCACAATACAGCAAAAACCATACCTTCTTCTTAATTCTTCATTTTCATCAGCTTATTTTTACTTAGTCCTAACTCACTACAGCAAAAGAAAATGAAGGTTTAAATTTGTATACGTAGACTTGATGAATTATCACCCGTTTTTCACTCTTCAATGAGTGTTTTATGACGTCACAAAGACGCATTGATGTAAATATAGCGCAGACAATTCGATATATAAATATGAGGGTTGTCCCAGAAAAAGGGAACCCTTTTAAACTTCTACGTTCATTCCACTAATTATTTCTAAAATCGGTAGGAGAAGTAGTGCAAAAAAATTACAAGTTCCTGAATTTGCACACTTGCATTAAAAATTGTGAAGATGAACAGAACTGAGCCTCAGATTTATTGATAACGGAAATCTTTCCTACCGAAAAAGCTTGGCAAATGTAATTTATCAAGTCGGCAGGGGATGCTTACTCCTCCATGGCACCTGATACCACCTCTGATGTTTCAGAGGTCCGTGTTTGCTCTGCTCTTATTTTGTATATTGTTTAATGGACGTTGAGATTGAATACTGTTCGTTATCTCCATAGCCTTCATAAAGAAGATCAGCCAAATTATTTTGTATATTATAACACCAGTGAGAACTCTGAAATTCCCCTACTTTCACATTAATTTTTAGACGTTCCCGCAGAAGGACGCATTTTGCCGGAAAACAAATCTGACATGCTACCTCTATATTTTAACCTAGGAAAGACATCTTGATTTGCTTTGATTTGAGGGGTCACTCATAATTAGGGACATCGTTATGTGTAGAAAAGTTAAATTTGTCCCAGTCATGTAATTTAAACTCTGCTGCTTCTAACTTGCTGCAAAGAACAAGAAGCAGCAGAGTGGAACACTGATACCTCTCCATGGAAGCTTATGGCGAGGGTTAAATTTTCTTCAATTCATGTCAACTCCAAAGGTCAAGGTCAAAAATGTACAAAGGGTTAGTACCCAAAGGAAGGCCTTGTTGCAAGAATACACTGTGAATTATAAAAGCCTTAGTTCTAGGTGATCAAAACTTATGACCAAGATCAACATTTTGGAAATGTGGGTCAAACTCTTAGGTCAAGGTCAAAAGATAAAAAAACATCTCTACCAGTTTATGCAGTTACGTACAAATAATTTAGATTTTAATTATCGATATGTACTTACGTCTCAGAAGATCTTCTGCCTGTTAGGAACATGCTTATGGCCAGCTACTTTAAATAAGGAACTGGGGATATTTATGATAAAATAGATATATACATAACAAACTGTATACATACATAACAAGCTGAATGCATAAAAAGATGGTTGCATACTGTAGAAACGGATTCATACATAACCAACTAGCTACTTACATATGAAACTTAAACTGGAAACATACATAACAAACTTGATATTTGTAAAACAAACTGGATGCAAACTGTATACACATTGTACAAGATTGTTAGATTCATCCAAAATAATCGTTACTGCAATGATTGTCATCCTACTGCTGTTTCCATTTTTTCTCTACATGTGCATTTTATTTTAGAAAATATGCCCTTTGACTATAAGTGAACATGAAAAAACTCGGAATTCAACAAAATGTTGTTATTTCCAATCATTTCTGTGCATGGTATTACTTACATTTAACATGAATATTGATTTTGAGATAAAGACGATAACAGGTACATTTATATCTGGTTTATTTATTTATTTAGGATTTTTGTATCATTGAATGGTAAACATGAAAGTAGAGACGTTTATAAGATCTTTTCCACTGTTAATCTTTAAAGTTTGATATATATAAACATTTCTGTTAGTATTCGAATATATCAAACAAGATTAATAATACCTTTTTGACATTAGTCTAAAACTGGTCAAGTTAGGGTATGACTAGTTTTTGTTTCAGTTTTCATCGGTAGATTCTGACAAAGACAAACTCTGCAGACCTATCTCATAAATTCGCATAATTTTCCAGGGATTTCATTTCTAAGAACATATCAACAAACTCAGTAACTCCATTTTCATGAAACAAATAAATCGACAGACATTAATATGTACACGCACATGCACCAATTGCTGGCACACTGGGCACAATAAATAACATTGTAAAAACAAGACCTGCTGTGCAGTATCCAAAGAACCGGGGCATAAACCAGGATGTGAAGAATGTGATTTCCATATTCCTGTAAACCCCCAAAATTTGGAAACTTTTCAGGGAGAAAACAACGTCTTGTCAAATTTATTACCTTGTGAGATTAAGATCTTTGGAGAGCTTTTAAGTTGGCAGAACAAGCCTTTCAAACAGCGAAGCACTAAGATCAGGTGATGTAAGTGCAACTTATCAACAAACTCAGTAATTCCAATTACATGAAATAAATTACCAATACTGGGCGATTGCCCTTGTCAGCAAATATAATTTTTCATTGAGTCAAATGCTGGCTGATGTTTTTCATACCAATTGTGAGTTCATTATTTATACACTGAATTGACGACGGATTTTCCCGTTATTTCCTGATCATGACAATGAACACAAAGCGGATGTGACCGGTCGGCAGAGAATGTTCACTACTCCATGGCACCTAATCCCACCTCTGAAGTTTCGGACGTCCGTGTTTGCTCTATTCTAATTTTGTATTGTTTTATGGACTTTGAGATTGAATACTGTTCGTTATCTCCATATCCTTCTTCCTGTAATTTGAAAAAAAAAACAATCAACTAATCACCAACGGCCTGGCCGGAGAGAAATATGATAGGGGAAATAATAGGAAGCGCCGTTAAATTCTAAGAAAAAGCATGAAATAAAGATCAACGAAGAAACATTAACGGTAATTGTTGAAGTTGAACACACATAAATCGACTATCTTTGTCATCGTTAAAGCTTCTGTCGTTAAATGTAAGAGGGCTTAATGAATATTCTTAGAGACATACATTATATGATTGGTTATGTAATTGTTATCTATACTAATTGCAAAATAGTTTTTCTACAAGAAACTGTTTATGTATATCTGAATGAGAAAATATTTACAATGCTAGTTGGCATGATTCAAGATATCTTTGTTTTTTTTTTCAAATTCTTCCCATGGTAGAGGGGTATCTGAATTATTTCATAAAATGTTACCAATCTTTGGTTATCAATGATGGGAGGAGAATTTTAATCAATATTGAGTATGAACAGAACATTATGACTTTAGTCAATATATATGCACCAAAGTCAGAAAATGAAAGATGTATTTTTTTTTTTCAAAAAAGCTTGCTTCATAGGTTTTTCAAAATTGTTTGAATGAACAAAACGTTATATTAGATGGCGATTTTAATTCCGTATACAGTGCAGTTGCGTTAAGATAACTACCATAGCATAGTTTACGAACGATAATTTTGAATTAAGAATCATTTCCAAACTTAAAAACATAATTATTAGATCAACAATTAGATGAAGATAACGGACTAACCATATTAATTGAATATAATCATCGGATGTGAAGTGATCGCCACACACTCGGTCCTGAGCAGCTGGCTCCCATAACTTTCATGTTCTTAAATCTAATCTTCGACTAGCAATTCGCCATTTTGAAGGGAAGAGATACCCGCCTATCTTATTTTTACACATAAGAACACAGCAATACACCGGCATATCGACGATTAATCACAAACGCGGTTTCTAACTTATGAAAATAAACAATATGGCGACGGATCTTTACCTCATAATACACAAGCGCCATCTGGGGGAGATAGCTCTTCTTGACAGACCTTATTGCTTTTAAGTAATTAACAAATTAAAATTTTTCTTTTGATTAATTGACATATGGGAAAAAAATTAATCCTGAAAAAGAAGGGAATACATGGTGCAATTCAATTGATAAGCCTAAAAGTAGAATTGATTACATACATGTAATCACTTCCGTAAATTTATGCTATCCAGTCGAAAAATATAACGTAGAAAAACTCCAGGTATTTCAAATACTAGAATGATTGACCATAGGTCATTTATTATTTACTGTTCACTCTCAATGAATGACAGAGGTAATGGTTTTTGGAAATTGATTTCGTAAATTTTACAATACTTTGAATTTTTAACAGTATCAAAAACTTTTTTGACAATCTGCCTGAAAACATTAATAACAAACCAGATCCACAAATACGCTGGAAAAAGATCAAATATAAAATTTAAAAAGTTATGCATTTAATATTTTTAAAAAAAAGAGAAAAAAAAAAAACAAAAAAAACGTATAAAACGTATTTAAGTAATTATAGAAAAGGAAATTTGAAATTTTTAAGTCTAGTTATATAAATATGCTGCATAAAAGGCATTTGGATAAAAGAATTATATAATTTATATATTCATATAAATCAAAAGGGTCAAGGTTGATACAAGATACAAGATTTTTATTAATCCAGTTTGAGGAGCAAAAAGATTTACAAATAGAAGGAGAAGGATCCAAATGATAGAACAAGCATGATGATATTACAAATAAAGAGCAATTGGTAAAAAAAAAGTATACAAGAGATATACTGAATATACATACATGTATCGTATTGTATGTTACATGCAAATATATCTATCTATCTATCTATATATATATATATATATATATATATATATATATATATATATATATATATATATATATATATATATATATATATATATATATATATATATATATATAGTTAAAGGCAAGAACCTGGGAAGGAGGTAATGATATATTATTTTTATGCTTATCACAATATCTTCAATTAAGGTAAATTACCAAGGAATCCAGCAAGTGATCTAAGGATGTCTGGGTCTTTATTAGTCATGAGCCAATAAAATTGATTATCATAAGATAGAGACTGAAAATTGTTACTTTTCATTTTACAAATATTTATGAGTTCAAGTCTCTGTACATTAAGATGAGGATATACAAGAAGAAAATGAATTTCATCCTGAATCTCGTTGTGATGACAAAGTGAACAAATTCGTTCATCTCTAGGTATTTTTTGGTAACGTCCAATTTCAATTTTAAGCCTGTGAGCTGATATTCTTAACTTTGTTACAACTGATCTATGTTGATTGTTTGTAAGAATTTTTAGATAAGGCTCAAATCAAAATTTAGTCTTTATGCTTTTGTTGATATCCAGAGCGCGTTGGATCGACGACAGCAAAAAGAACATCTCCTATTTTTAAAGCCGCTTAATCCGAAACAGGCACATATAATCTTACACAATACAAGTACGTCATTACATAGAAAACATAAAACAATTAATTATGATTGATTAAATAGAGCTACAGTTCTGCAACAATATATTACCACTTCTGTTCTCCTGACTGCGTTTATAAAACATTTATTGAGTTGGTCTAGCTTTAACTGACCATGAAAAATACATTTTACAAAAACAATACAAGTCATACAGGTATTCTGTACTTAACAGAGTAAAATGTACATATTTTTTACCTTCTATTCAAGTTTGTTCATGCAGTAATTATTTTTTCGAATAAACTTCTAGATTTAAATAGTCTATGCTTATTATTATTATAATATTTTTAAATCCTCCAATTTAATGGTAATGCATTACTTTAAGAATATAGAGAAATGGGAATGGTAATTTAGTGCCCATATTGTTGAAGCAATGGTAATATAATACATTATTTTACAATGAAAGTCGCTCGCCCCAAGCCTGTTTAGCTAATAAACTAATAATCAACACAAGTTACTTGTCTGATAACCCTTTCTTTTTATGTATTTATATACACGCAATGTGTTGTTTTCCGATGATCCAACCCAAAGGAAATGATATTTGTTGTCACAACTGAGTGGACTAAATATAACCTGAACTCCTGTCACAATCTGGGACAGAAAGTGACCCTCCTTGTCAATGATATGTATTGTATGGGTGAACAAATCATTCACCAGGATGTTTGACAGCGCGTCAGTACAAATTCCGCGTGGTAATAATCGTGATCGTGATCCAGATGGAGGTCCTGTGTAGTAGAAGCGATGTGCTCCTCCTGGATCTGTTACCACTACCATGTTAGAGTCATTCACAATAACATCTCCATTGCGGTTCTCTGTAATGTATCTAGGGTCCCTGAACAGTTGCTGACTCCTTTTGTCACATTGTATTGTTTGTATGTGTTGTAGTAGGCTATTGTATCGGTTTACCTTAAATGTGTTTTCAATAAAACCGACCAGTAGATGTCCATTGACGGGGGAGGAATAGACACACAATGGTATCCATGTTCCTTTTATCAGTGTGGACTGTTGTTTATTATCAATAGAATGCTTGTAGATACTATTGTTAGAGCCTATGTAAATTAATTCACCTTTATTATTCAATGTTTGTGCTCCATATTCGGAATTCGGAATATAATAAGCTTCACTTCTCAGCTGATGATGCAGAATGTCCCCTTCAGCGTTAACGTTTGTCAAGACTAACAAGGTAGAATTATCGTGCATAGCATTAGAAATTATGCATATCTGGTCTGAATTCAGAGGAAAAATGTGCATAACATAGCCAGGGATTTTCAGTTCAACAGTTTTGTGTAACACAGGTGTAGACATCAATTCCAGCTGATCTTCATCTCTTACTTGTCTTTGTCCTCTTTCTATAATTTGGATTTCACTCAGAAACTCAACAACATCTTTCATGTTGATTTGAATTTCCCCTGTCAAGGAGAGCAAAGAAAGTGGTGTAAAACTACAAGTGTCTTTTACCTTTCGGACATTTTTGTTTTTAATGAAATAGAGGAATTTAAAAGCTCTGTTTATTGAATGTTCATATCTGTGATCAAATTTTTCTATGGTGGCAAGTTGTCTGTTCATTTTTCTCTTCTGTTGTTGTAGTTTATGAATCATGAGACGTTTGTATTTGAAATTAGCTGCAAACATCTCAGTTACAATGAGATCTTTAAGTCTCTGAGCTTTTGTCGAAATTTGTAACTGAAGGTCGAGAATTTCTGCTTTATAAGTTTTTAAATCGATTTTGATATCTTTCAGGTAAAAATAATTCTTATATAGAATCTCACTTCTGATTCTGTGAACGATGTTTCTTTGTTGTTCTCGGTTTGTTGTATACGCTGTTCTAATGTCCAGTATTTCATGACTTTTGTGATTTTTTGCACACTCAGTACACAAAGGAAGTTTACATGAATTACAATATATATCATCCATTTTGTTTGGATGACTTAAACAGGCCTTTAGATTTTGGATATGTTCATATTTCTTCCGGTAAATAATGACATCATGGTATATTATATCAAAAACGTGTTTTTCGTTACATCGCAGACACAGGTCCCGATTACATGTGTTACAGTAGAATTCTGTGTTCCCCTTACATTCAGAGCACTGTCGTACTTTACAATCTATTATATAGCCTCTTTCTCTACACTTTTTTCTATAAATCCCCGTTTTATAGGAGCTGGTAACTTGCCACGTACCTTGTAGATACATGATGGAAAGTTTACACGTCTTTCAGTAGAATTGTGTGTCCCCCCGAGAGCATTGCCGGACCTTACACGGGAAGCTTGATCCTGAATCCATGACGAAAAAGATCACAAACTTCTGAAGAACAAAAAAATAGAAAAAAATGAATTATCAAAGCACTTAAAAATAGAAAGCAAATTTGATATTAATTTCTTTCTCTTTTTATTTAAAAATAATCATATAATTTTTTTAAAACTATTTTCTGGAGTACATGTATATGTATGAGCATGGGCTATTAGAGAAACACTGACATCTTACGAACGGACGTAACCAAAAATGGGGATCCGTCAATATAGTCTTTTGTATTCACTGTTGCATTATTGAATTCTTCAATTTTATTTGGATTTCGATAGACAAAATCCCCACAAGATACCTCAAAGTCACGTATTTCCGTCGTCGCTACCGTGACGCTACAATACATTTCAATGGACATTAAACGAGCAAAGGGGTTCGAGAAGGGAAATGAATGCCCAGATAGCAAGACATAGTTGGGCCAACGTTGGCCCAATTTTTTTTCCAACGTTGTCCCACTGTTGGTAACCTTACGTTGGCCCACGGTAATTTTGCTCATCGGCCCAACGTTGGTCCAACATGTTGGCATATTGTTGGGCCAACGTAATTATAATTGTATGCCAACTAACAGCCAACCTTAATAACTGGTTGGTTAGGTTGGCCCAACGTTGGCCCTTTGTTGAAATGTGAAATGGCATATTGTTGGGCCAACGTTGTTATTAGTGTATGCCAACTAACAGCCAACCTTAACAACTGTTTGGTTAGGTTGACCCAACGTTGGCCCTATGTTGAAATGTCAGATGGCATATTGTTGGGCCAATGTAGTTTTTAGTGTATGCCAACTAGCAGCCAACCTTAACAACTGGTTGGTTAGGTTGGCCCAATGTTGACCCTTTTTTTTTTTACAATGTCAGATGGCAAATTGTTTGGCCAACGTAGTTATTACAAAGAAACATTTTATGACTGTTTAAAATAATTAATACATAATTCAATCTGCATTCATAATGCATACATGGACATGTTCAATGAAAACATTACTAATGATTCACATTGATAATATATTATATATATCAATTCAATCATAATTTACAAAATAAATTTTAAAATAGACAATAGGGGTAAATTATGAAAACATATCAATTAAAAGTTCTTAATCTGGTCGCACTTCCTTTGTTATAGTCCTTTTGTTGTATTCCCGCTCTTTTTCCGTCCCTTCGTCGCCTCCCGTTCTCTTCATCTTGATCTTTGTCACACGGACTCATACTTTATACACTTCTTTATGTATGGTCTTCGATTTCATTGTTATTTACATGTACCGCCACAACATTTGTTGTCCTTGCAGTCTCTGACTGAATTTCTTTGTACAATCGTGTCTGTAATAGACAGTTAAGAATTAGATAGATAGAAACAACTTCAAAGATGTTATTTAACCTTAACTCAAAAGATGTTATTTAACCTTAACTCACCAAAACATGACAAGAATGAATTCCAAATCAAATTTAACAGTTAACCTGAATAAATAAGAATAAATATACTTACATCGCTTCTAAATGCACCTGTATAGCAAGTGTATAATCCACAAATTTAAATTTCACTTCTTCTTGCTTGCCCTGCATTATCTCCACCTGTGTGCAATTGAATCAGACAGCTCACTCCACAGTTTGGTCACGTGATTGTGAACGCCTAGCTTTTGTTTCAATTTAATTATAGCGAGCGCAGCGAGCGTCGTGAAGCGACGCTCGTCACTGCGAGCTCTTAAAGCAACGCCTGTGCGAAGAGAAAATTCGGACTACTGCACATTCATTCGATAGAATTTTTTGATGCCGTAATTTGGACCCACAATGCATCACTTGTTTAAGCTACGTTAAAGCTACGTTCTCGTGAGAATAGTAGCAAAAGTTCTATTAAAAGTAAACATGCCCTGATTTGATGGATAAATATAGAAGATAAATAGCAAACGAAACATTCTTCATTTATTTTCAGCACTGTTCAGGGTTCTTTGGGGGAAATGTAACTTACATACGGCGTCATGTGACGTCAGAGTCTAGACGCCTCAAATGTCACGTGCAGTTTGACGTACGAGCCCGATTTAAATTCTAACAAAATAAACATCTGCGCTCGCCATAACGGTCGCACTGTCAACATATTAAAGCTGTGTCATTTTGATTTATGTATATGTGGGCTTCATTCACATCCTGTTCCTGAGAACGTATTCAGTCTTCTCTAAATTCTCATGAAAAAATTCATAATTTCAAGGGTTTTATTTCAAATTAAAAATCATGCATGTGCACAATTCAAAAAATATAATAAAACACCCTTTGGCGCTGTGATCACTTAAGGACGACAGACCTAATTCGAAATTTCGCGCCACTGCGCAGGAAGTCGCGCATCTGCCTTGAATCAGATTGACGTAATTATGTACTGCTAAAGATGATTGATATACATTTTTAATGTTTACAAAGAGTTTCATACCTTTATTCCCAATTCAAAAATATTTTACACAATTCGATTTAATTCATTTGTTGATTCTATAAGTAAATGATTATTTTACGACATTTGCCATAAGCGCATGACGAGTAAACAAAAACGTGTTGTGATGTTGATGACTTTCCTGACTTGCCGTTAGGCTGGTTTTGTTCATTTGAAGCTTCCTTTTCATTAAAAAATGAAGTGCAGCAAGTACAAACATCGTTATAAACTACGGCCAAATGTACGACCCCTGTCTCTCATTATCGATACGATACTAGAGCGGATTCTGGATCGTGGACTGAGACAATAAGTTCAAGTTGATATTTCTGATGGAGATGATTTGTAAGGAAAGATCTTTTTCTGAATAATGTCTGTTACGTTGCATTTTCGTCCTAAAGATGAACTAAACATGCATGATGCTAAATGAACATAAAAGTGTTTGTAAATAAAACCCGGAATGCCAGGACCTAACAAATGCCAAAGCTTGAAATTTCTGATGTGATATCAACACTATCCAGTATTTCATTTGGAACAGGTAATCATATATATTTTTTTTGTTTTAGGCTAAATTTTGCATTTATTCATTATGTTTTATTATTTTTGTTGAATATATTTCTTTTAATGCATATTTAGGTCTATGTAAAAATGTTAAAAATTTTGGCAATATATAGGTTGTAAATGTTAAGCAAAATACCTTATTAGGGTAGCTGAGTTAATTTATAAGCATACTTAATTCTCAATTCTCAAAGAATATTCAAACAAGCTTAAATATAAAGCCATGCAGATAAACCTGGCTAATTACCTGCTTAGAGATTAATCAAGTAAAGTACCAACAATGTTAAAACAGGCTGATCACTTTATTTTTAAATATATGTATTTTGTGCTAGCTTCATTCAATCATTGATAAAATTTTTCCTATATAGCAATGAAATTAAACTAGCAAATTTCTTTAAAGATATTTTACACGTGTGTTGTTGGTAATTCCCCTGTGTTACCAACATGTAATCATTAGAATCAAGTATGGCAGTATGCTATCTTATACGTTAATATCGTATAATCCATATTAATCACCCCTGCCGGCCCCTATAAGCGCCCCCCTAGGTCTTTTTCAATTGTCATGATCAGGAAATAAAGGCCCTCAGGCTGTAAAGTGATTAAAATCAACAAGAATTGTATCAAAATTTTGAAGAAAGTGAAAATTAAAGTTATCTATTATCCAATATTTCAATGGTAATGAATAATTTAGCATAATTTGGGTGGGTTATCTTCACTTTAAGTAAAGTAAGACATTATTTTATTGGTTCCTTGTATTATTTTTTTTTTCAAAAGATTTTTTAAAGTTAAAATATGACATTGAATATCATAAATAGAGTACCAAACAAGATGTGTTTGTGAAACACAATGCGCCCGGCGGCAACAAATTAAAAAAAAATTGGCATAAAGGTCACAATGAAGGTCACAAGGTCATTGATCATGGTGTCATTTGAAAGATCTTGATCAGTGAAGTATGCATGCCAAATATGAAGTCTCTATCTTTCATGATTCAAAAGTTATTGTGAAGGCTTTAAAAAAGCTATTTTTAGCATATAAGACACAGTCAAGGTCACAAGGTCATTGACCATGGTGTCATGTGAAAGGGCTTCAATGGTGTAGTATGCATGCCAAATATTAGGTCCCTATCTTTCTTCATTCAAAAGTTATAGCAAAGGTTATAGTTTGCCGTCAAAAAAGCTATATTTAGCGTATAGGCCACAGTCAAGGTCACAAGGTCATTGACCATGGTGTCATTTGCAAGAGCTTCAGTAGTGGAGTAGGCATACCAAATATGAAGTCTCTATCATTCATGGTTCAAAAGTTATGGCCAAGGTTAAAGTGTGCAAAAAAACTCTATTTTTAGCATATAGGTCACAGTCAAGGGCAAGGTCATTGCTCTTGGTGTCATTTGAAAGAGCCTCAGTAGTGTAGTAGGCATACCAAATATGAAGTTTCTATCATTCATGGTTCAAAAGTTATGGCCAAGGTTAAAGTTTGTAGACAAACAGACAAACAGACAAACAGACAGACAGACAGACAGGACAAAAACAATATAAGCCTCGGATCTTTCGATCCGGGCGCATAATAAAAAACGCCCCCTTTTTACAATTTTCTTAACGCCCGGGGCGGTTATAGGGATTATATGGAATTTGAACCCTTGAATCATTTGTTTTAATGCAAAAAGTTGTTGAATTATTAGTTGTGTATCATTCATAATTGTTTCCTCCAAAAAAGATAATAATAATTTGCCTTCATCTTTTACAGTAAATGCACTCGTGGCTTTAAAAAATTAACAACTCAAAACTGAATTCCACAGATAATACTATTTTATACAAATTTAAGATGCATGTACATGAAAGTAGATCACAAGACTCAAATGTATTTTGCATTTCAAATTTAATGTTTTATTTTTTTACCACAGAAAAAATCTGCAGACTGAGATACTTGTACTGAGGAAATACCTGCTGTTGAAGAAGTATTTAGTAATAGTCATTAGCTCAGCACCCTGATGGCGAGCACCCATTTCAGAAATCTTTGTCAAATTTGTGTTATTTGTACATGTAATTAAGGACAATTAATCAAATAATAAATATTATCGTTACGATCTTACATAACATTTGAAATAAAAAAAGAATAAAAAAAAAAAAAAAAACACAAGCATATTTATAATACAATTAGCATATTTATAATTTGATATTTCACTTAATCAATAAAAAGTTTTCTTTTTTCGTCCCTAATATTTTTTTTTTTACTTTGAAGAGAGTATAAAAAATATGAAGGCTACAAGCTATATATACATGTACCGCAGTTAGATATTTCTTATGATATATTTTCAAACACACACAGAGAGAGAGAGAGAGAGAGAGAGAGAGAGAGAGAGAGAGAGAGAGAGAGAGAGAGAGAGATGTCGTCACTTAGTTGCACGTAGTTCGAAAAATCGGACGTTTTCCTGGCTTTTTTTTACGAACAAAACTCGTCTGTCTGTTTGTCAGGGCCCCCTCTGATAATTAAAATTCATGTATTCCCATTACATTCCAGCTTAAATTTCGCAGTTTATTTTTTTACAGAACTGTAAAGCGTTTCTAGAATCAATGGTTCTGTATCTATTATAAATATACTAATACATGTACTTGCATGCAAATGTGTTTTATACATGTATCATCTGAACTTTAAGTGTGTGAAAGCAAGTATTTTGATTGAAAATCATATCTCCAGCCATGATTCCTAATCCAGTTTTTGCCCCTATAAGTAGAAGATGGTCTTATTCTTACATTTTTGTCGTTGTTAGATAGCATTGTTATAGAAAAAACGTGTGTGTCACCTGAACAACATTTTTCAAATGTATTTATTTTACCGTAGAAAAGCATAAACACGATGCGTCCCTAAATAAAATTCAATGAGATTGCTTTTCATAATCCTCCTGAATAAAATATATTAGCAAATTAACAGGTACCCTTGAGCAGAAATTATGCATTATTGAGAGCATCACCCCAACAAACTCAAACAGATGCAAACTCGTATTTTTGGGGATGGGGAGAGGCCACATGGGAATACACTTTTGATGTTTATTGAGTAAGTTTGGAGTAAGGATTTTAATTCAGAACCATGTGTACAATTGTAATAAATATTATATATATTTACCACAGCAAGAAGGTCCGATAATTTTCTTTTAGTTACTGCACAGTTGTTTTTTTTTTTGCATGTCTAATAAGTTTTTAAGCTTTGATTTAGCACTAAATTAGAATAAGGAGTGTCCAACTATACATTATCAATACATAGGGCTCACAGTGTGACCAGTCTTGAAGGAAGGGTTACTCCTCCTATATGCACATGATCCTATTTCTGGATTTCCCAGGGTTCTTTGTTTTTTCCTGGTCACAAATTGTATTAGTATTGTATACATGTAATGTGTATTGAATTGTATTGTACATTTTTCAGGTCAATGATTGGTCATAGTCTTCACCTTTTTCATTTCATTTGTAGACCAGTAAATTGTTCAAAAGTCATGAACACTTGAATACTAGTGCTTTAACTAAATCGTTATAATTAAATCGGGATGCAGAAATTTTACACTTTGCAATATTCGCTACCAAGTTCCACATTTGTTTTTTTTTTAATTTCACACAATGTGATAGTTTTTCCCCAGGGCTGTGGGGAGGTATGTATGTAAGTTTACAGTCTGAATAACATATTCCAATGAACTATTACACGTATTCATCTAAATAAATTATGTCAGTCCTCACAGAGTTAAAAACAAGTCTATCAAACTTGACAAATTAGACAATTTGGATTAATTAAAAAATCCCTTGTTGAATATTCTTTTTAGAGATTAGATAGAATTACGTCAGTATGTCAATAGTCAGTATGTATATAAAGGAAGCTGAGAGAGTTGATAATACTTTACAAAAAATAAATAAAACCTACCGAGTATGTAGAATATGTACCAGGTGATCGCGCCAAATAGCAAAATGCGCCATTGGAAATCAAAAGTCGCTTTAATATTTTTAAAACAATGTAAAAATATGTAATTGAAAGTTAAATCAGAAGTATTGGGAAATTGATGAAGCTACACAATTTTGGTTAAACAACATAAATCAACGGAAAATATTTTAAAAGGGAAATCCTTTCATCTATATAATGAATTGTTAATTAACAAATATATATTTGTATATATATTTGATTTTATATGAATTAAACATAAAAATGGAGGAAAAAATGACATATCATCTATCCATTTCCATAAGTATTTTTGAAATCTGAGTACTAAAGCCTGCATATGGTGGAGTTTGAAAAGCTTGATTTCAATATATAAAATTATATATATTTCTTCCAACCCCCTTATGAAAAGAGTCGTAATTAAGAACAATTAACAATTTGACACCGTATTAATACAATATTTTAATCACTAAAGTGAATGCAGTAAAATTCTCATTTTTATTGAACTCAGGGGTTGTGTTATGTAGGATTGAATCGAAAGTTAGTGTGCATAGTCCTTTGCCATGACCCTATAACCTTTTTTTGAATCTTGTTGATTTATAAACTGATGATATTGTATTTTCGAGTACATAACAAGATATTGGGAATTCTCAAGTTCAGATTGTTGAAATCTGCAGGCAAATGATTTTATTTTATAGTAAAACTCTAGTAAATGGAGGGGCATTTGATGTCAAAAACGACCGGGCATTACACATGTACATATTAAACACGTGGCACCGTTCATGGTAGAGCGATCGCTCATGCAGTGATTGGGAGGTCGTGAGTTCGAATCTCGTGCATTTGGAACGAGTAAAATGAAAAATACACTTGAAAGAGTTATTTTTCATACTTTTGGACTGAATGCTTTAATACATTGTATATTAGAATATGTAGATAGTGTAGACAAGATGATATGATCATAACGCACATGCATTCACGTGCGCAATGCTCAAAATTTGAATATAATTGGTATTCTTCTGAGAAAACGTTGTTAAAGTCAAAAATGCACAGAGTTTGTTTTATTTAATAAAGCTTACAGGGAATATGGCACCAAAAAGGAGTTGGGGAGCGTTTGGGAAACATCTGTAACGGTTCCCGTTACAATTAACACTAGTTGTAAATACGTTACAATAAAAGATTTTTTCCATAGCCTTGGGAGAGATATATGTATTTAGTAATAGTCATTAGCTCAGCACCCTGATGGCGAGCACCCATTTCAGAAATCTTTGTCAAATTTGTGTTATTTGTACAAGTAATTAAAGACAATTAATCAAATAATTAAATATTATCGTAACGATCTTACATAACATTTAAAATAAAAAAAGAATTAAAAAAAACACAAGCATATTTATAATACAATTAGCATATTTATAATTTGATATTTCACTTAAAGATATATATGCCGTATTAGTGATTTATTGCTAAAGAAATAAATATATGTGGTGTCTCATCAAGTTACATAAGTTATGTAATTTCTGCAATTAAGACAATTCCACTCCATCAATTTTAAAAGTTATGAAATATTATTTTGTAAAAATTAATTTCTCTCCGAATCGGATATTAAACCGCCTCTTATTGAAATATTCATGAACACGTGGTCTCGCATGCTCACAGCAAACAATACCAGTCCAATCACTTGAATGAGCCGAAAAGCATGATGGTCTACTACGTTTTCACTACAAACACGTGGGTTAGGGAATTGTACGGTGCGAGTTCAATTGACGGCTGGAAAGCCAATTTACATATTTTTAAACCTGTTTTAGAAAAATAGGAAGAATAGTTACTAATTGAGAATTCCCATGCTCACATTAACAAACAAATGCAGTTTTTCTTGTTAGCATACTGTATGTTTCGAAGTTGTACACATTGTAAACATTGTCAATACGTGAGCACACCTCAGAGTTAGTTGCTTTTTGTACCGAGGAATATATAGTCACTTGAAATTGTCTTTTCACTGTCAGTAGAGCACGGGGAAATTGTAAACAAACGGACCTGTACGATAGAGTGGGGAAACTCTTATTTTTATCATTGTTCATTTGTATGCAAATGTTAGCATGGGATTTGTAGATGATAATGTACATAATGCATTAAGCGTGTAAATGCTTGGGAAATGTACCACGTCTCTCTGAGAGCGATTTTAAAAAAATAGCCTGTTCGAAAAACACATGAAATATTTATGTACTGAGTAGTAACCCATAAATGCATTAACGAGGCTAGAGGGTGGCAGCCATTTTTAGACTATTTCAATCTCCTTTAAATGGAGAGCTCCATATAAAGATATAAAAAATGACCAAATTTTAAAATCAAGATAATTGAATTTTTCCTTTGCCAAATGATAGTTGACAGCTAAAGATACCGTATCTAAAAAAATAAGTTAAATCTGGTGGTTAATTTGGGATTAATTTGTTGACCCTCCAGCCTCCTTAAAAACAACTCATTGCGCTAATTGGTCGATTTGTTAGTCCTGTTGGTTCCTCGCTAAACAGACGTCACAAAAAATATGATGATGATTCTCGTGATGCTTTTCCCGCGCACATGCGCAGATCCAACATAAACGTCAGTCCTTTATAAATATGCATGAGAATATCGTGTTCTTTTCCCGACCAGTACTTTGTTAATACCGAATAATATTTCGTCGAATTTGAGAGAATGCTTCATTTTTGATAGCTTATCATACTTCAAAAATTTTTGTTTGGTTTCAGCTGTGCAAAAATAAGGCATACATATCTTTAATCAATAAAAAGTTTTCTTTTTTCGTCCCTTATATTTTTTTTTACTTTGAAGAGAGTATAAAAAAATATGAAGGCTACAAGCTATATATACATGTACCGCAGTTAGATATTTCTTATGATATAACAAATAAAAAAATAACTTAAGCATCCCTATTTTTATTGAAATCACGGGGAATACTTACAGGTCTACTTTTTCTTGTTGATGAGGGAATACATATTAGTTACATATGCAAATAACATGGAATTGGAAATTAGGCGATAATAAAATGATTTATCATAACACTTTTGTTCGAATTATTTCCCTTAATGTTACCATAGTTATAATGTACGTACACAGAGGGGAACTAAACTTGAACGTCCATGTAAGAGCTATCAGTGAAAATCTCATTTCCTCTGCGACTTTGCATAAATGAAATAGCGGGAAAATGTATTTTCAAACACAGAGAGAGAGAGAGAGAGAGAGAGAGAGAGAGAGAGAGAGAGAGAGAGAGAGAGAGAGAGATGTCGTCACTTAGTTGCACGTAGTTCGAAAAATCGGACGTTTTCCTGGCTTTTTTTTACGAACAAAACTCGTCTGTCTGTTTGTCAGGGCCCCCTCTGATAATTAAAATTCATGTTTTCCCATTACATTCCAGCTTAAATTTCGCAGTTTATTTTTTTACAGAACTGTAAAGCGTTTCTAGAATCAATGGTTCTGTATCTATTATAAATATACTAATACATGTACTTGCATGCAAATGTGTTTTATACATGTGTCATATGAACTTTAAGTGTGTGAAAGCAAGTATTTTGATTGAAAATCATATCTCCAGCCATGATTCCTAATCCAGTTTTTGCCCCTATAATAGAAGATGGTCTTATTCTTACATTTTTGCCGTTGTTAGATAGCATTGTTATAGAAAAAACGTGTGTGTCACCTGAACAACATTTTTCAAATGTATTTATTTTACCGAAGAAAAGCATAAACACGATGCGTCCCTAAATAAAATTCAATGAAATTGCTTTTCATAATCCTCCTGAATAAAATATATTAGCAAATTAACAGGTACCCTTGAGCAGAAATTATGCATTATTGAGAGCATCACCCCAACAAACTCAAACAGATGCAAACTCGTATTTTTGGGGATGGGGAGAGGCCACATGGGAATACACTTTTGATGTTTATTGAGTAAGTTTGGAGTAAGGATTTTAATTCAGAACCATGTGTACAATTGTAATAAATATTATATATATATACCACAGCAAGAAGGTCCGATAATTTTCTTTTAGTTACTGCACAGTTGGTTTTTTTTTGCATGTCTAATAAGTTTTTAAGCTTTGATTTAGCACTAAATTAGAATAAGGAGTGTCCAACTATACATTATCAATACATAGGGCTCACAGTGTGACCAGTCTTAAAGGAAGGGTTACTCCTCCTATATGCACATGATCCTATTTCTGGATTTCCCAGGGTTCTTTGTTTTTTCCTGGTCACAAATTGTATTAGTATTGTATACATGTAATGTGTATTGAATTGTATTGTACATTTTTCAGGTCAATGATTGGTCATAGTCTTCACCTTTTTCATTTCATTTGTAGACCAGTAAAAGGTGCAAAAGTCATGAACACTTGAATACTAGTGCTTTAACTAAATCGTTATAATTAAATCGGGATGCAGAAATTTTACACTTTGCAATATTCGCTACCAAGTTCCACATTTGTTTTTTTTTTTAAATTTCACACAATGTGATAGTTTTTCCCCAGGGCTGTGGGGAGGTATGTATGTAAGTTTACAGTCTGAATAACATATTCCAATGAACTATTACACGTATTCATCTAAATAAATTATGTCAGTCCTCACAGAGTTAAAAACAAGTCTATCAAACTTGACAAATTAGACAATTTGGGATTAATTAAAAAATCCCTTGTTGAATATTCTTTTTAGAGATTAGATAGAATTACGTCAGTATGTCAATAGTCAGTATGTATATAAAGGAAGCTGAGAGAGTTGATAATACTTTACAAAAAATAAATAAAACCTACCGAGTATGTAGAATATGTACCAGGTGATCGCGCCAAATAGCAAAATGCGCCATTGGAAATCAAAAGTCGCTTTAATATTTTTAAAACACTGTAGAAATATGTAATTGAAAGTTAAATCAGAAGTATTGGGAAATTGATGAAGCTACACAATTTTGGTAAAACAACATAAATCAACGGAAAATATTTTAAAAGGGAAATCCTTTCATCTATATAATGAATTGTTAATTAACAAATATATATTTGTATATATATTTGATTTTATATGAATTAAACATAAAAATGGAGGAAAAAATGACATATCATCTATCCATTTCCATAAGTATTTTTGAAATCTGAGTACTAAAGCCTGCATATGGTGGAGTTTGAAAAGCTTGATTTCAATATATAAAATTATATATATTTCTTCCAACCCCCTTATGAAAAGAGTCGTAATTAAGAACAATTAACAATTTGACACCGTATTAAAAAAATATTTTAATCACTAAAGTGAATGCAGTAAAATTCTCATTTTTATTGAACTCAGGGATTGTGTTATGTAGGATTGAATCGAAAGTTAGTGTGCGTAGTCCTTTGCCATGACCCTATAACCTTTTTTTGAATCTTGTTGATTTATAAACTGATGATATTGTATTTTCGAGTACATAACAAGATATTGGGAATTCTCAAGTTCAGATTGTTGAAATCTGCAGGCAAATGATTTTATTTTATAGTAAAACTCTAGTAAATGGAGGGGCATTTGATGTCAAAAACGACCGGGCATTACACATGTACATATTAAACACGTGGCACCGTTCATGGTAGAGCGATCGCTCATGCAGTGATTGGGAGGTCGTGAGTTCGAATCTCGGCAGCGACTAACCTAAGTCGATATAAATTTGGTAGCAACTGTTCCTTTGGCACGTGTTCGGCACTTAGAATGAAAGCTGCGGTCCTTCTGATGAGACCTTTACATCGAGGTCCCGTGTCACTACAAGCGTTGGCATGATAAAGGTCAAAGGTTAAAATTTGATGCCCTTCAATTCGGCGGTGTTTGGTGACATCTATTTGTGAGTGAAACATTAAAATTTTTCATTAAATCAATTAAATGCAAGTGACCTTTTTCCCAAGGTGCAAAAAACCGGGTATTTGAAGCCAGATATTTTTTGGTAGGATTCTAATTACATCAAATCATTTTTATTATCATTTCACTGACAAAAATGTGATACTCTTCAAAGCAATATTTTTCCTCATCTCCTTTTGAACAACTTTTTATAAATGTCAATTTTTGTAATATTATTTGCAATTTAGTGTGCAGCATGGTATTGGATATAAATTTCATGTTTTGTTGAAAACATAACAAAACTTAAGATGTCCTATTTTTAAAATTCCAATTTTTGTAACCAAGGCAACAGTTTTTATTGAAACGAAAGTACGAGGGGCGATCAAAAAGTTCGCGAAATATCTTTATATCTACAAAACCAAAATTCATATTATAATGAATTCGATGCACACATAGCCATACACAAGGTCTATAAAAACATATGCTGAATAGTTTTTCTCCTTGTTTGTGACGTCACAATATGAAAATGACATCACTATGCAGGTCACTTGTGACGAAAAATGGTTGTCTCAGTCGAACTCGTTCAACAAACAACTTTATAATTTATTGTATGTCCTAGAAATCCCTCTGCAGTAGCAAATAATAATTTGTACACAGTTTATTGAGATAAATGAGGTCCAGTCTTGTATTCCACCATATTTCAAGTTAAAGATTACAACTTGTATTTCCTACAAATATACATCGACCATAGCTTCCAAACTTTTCAATTACAAAAACACTTTACATGGCCTGGATATCGACTATCTGAAAAATAACCCCCTTCGTGTTCATGTTTTTTCTTCGCCCTATGACTATAGTCCTGCTGGACACGTTATTACAGGTGACGTAAAAATAGTTCGTAATGAGGACCTTAGATCACTTATTTTAAAAGGTCCTAAATATAGGGAACCCCGATCCTTCAACTGGCGTCGGAATTTCATAAATATTATGGATTTTGTTAAAAATTACGCCAGACGATGGGCCAGATATGAAAAAGAAGACATTGACACCTTGTCAGAATGGATTAAATGTATCAGATCCATGTTAAAGTCACGTATTAAAAGATTGAGGGGCAAAATGAAAACCATCTATCCTTCTGTGTTCAATAAACCAGAAGTGAAAAAAAAAATTAGATAGATTACACGATCAGTACGTACTTGTTCCTGCCGACAAAGCAGGTAACAATATTGTCTTCGTTTGCAAGGCTCATTATATAAATTGTATTCTAGAAGAACTTGGATTTAATTCTACAAGTGGAAATCCTACTTATACTCATACTTCTCTTTCTAAGGAAGAAATTCTTCAAAATCACTTGTCAGTTTTGAATACTTTTAATATTCCACATAGCCAAAATGAATTTGAACTATCTTATATTTATTTGATTCCGAAACTTCATAAGAATCCTTACAAACAAAGATACATTGCAGGTTCCAGTAAATGTTCAACCAAACCTCTTTCGTTACTTCTCACTAAAATATTGTCAAAAGAGAAAGAAAAACTTCAAGAGTTTTGTACAACTATATATTCAAGAAGTGGTGTAAATCAGATGTGGATACTTAAAAATTCTAAAGAATTTTTGAACAATTTGAAATCACAAGCCTTTACAAAAATCAACAGCTTAAAAACTTACGACTTTTCAACTTTATACACATCAATTCCCCACGACAAATTATAATCCAGGCTTTTTGATATCATTGACAGCTGCTTCTTCAACAAAAAAGGAACTCGTAAATTTTCTTACCTCGTCATTGGTCATTTGAAAAATTATTTTGTTAAAACAGATTCTGATTGCACACATAAGTACTCTGAAGTTGACATCAAGAAGATGCTTGAGTTTCTAATTGACAATATCTACCTGGTTTTTGGAGACCAGGTATTCCAACAATCTATTGGAATTCCCATGGGTACAAATTGCACTCCGTTATTAGCAGACTTATTTTTATATTCATATGAAGCAGAATTTATGCAAAATCTTATGCGTGAAAAGAAGAAAACACTTGCTGTGGCCTTCAACTCGACATTTAGATATATCGACGACTTATTGTCAATTAATAATGATAATTTCCATTCCTTCGTCGACACGATATATCCTGGTGAACTTGAGATAAACGATACCACAGAGTCCGACATTTCTGCTTCATACTTGGATATTTTACTTGAAAAAGACACTAATGGTAATCTAACAACCAAGCTATATGATAAACGTGATGACTTTAACTTTTCTATCGTCAACTTCCCGTACTTATGCAGCAATATACCTTCATCGCCTGCATACGGAGTATCTATATCTCAGTTGATTCGATACGCAAGAGCATGCTCTGCGTATGAACAATTTCTTAAACGAGGTAAATTATTGACAAGCAAGTTGGTGAAACTAGAATATCAACAGTCTCGTTTAAAGTCATCATTTCGTAAGTTCGATACAATGACTTTGTCAGCAAATACAATTTATCATTGAATGAAATGCTGACTGACATTTTTCATACCAATTGTTAGTCCATTATTTATACACTGAATTGACGACGATTTTTTTCCGTTATTTCCTGATTATGACAACGAGCACACGGCGGGTGTGACTGATCGGCAGGGGATGCTCACTCCTCCATGGCACCTGATCCCACCTCTGATGTTTCAGGGGTCCGTGTTTGCTCTGCTCTTATTTTGTATATTGTTTAATGGACGTTGAGATTGAATACTGTACGTTATTTCCATATCCTTCTTCCTATAAATTCAATTAATGATTTGATTGATCGTTTTAGTGTAGGAAGGCAGATGGTTAAAAATGATACTTGTCATCTTGCCCAGTGAAAGCAAGTTGGAAAAGATATGTATTTTTAATTTTTGTTAAGATGAAAGCAATTTACTATGAAAGACCTCCAATTAACACCTTGAAAAAAATAGTTGATTATTTGACCAATAATATAAGTATTAAATACCTAAGATATCGTATACTTTAGATTTTAAACATATTACATATGATAAAAAGGAGGCACCCATTCTCTATCCACCTTGAAGAAAGGTCTCTCCTGAGACAGAAGATTTGTGTTTTACTGGTCGCCATGCTTATTTTTGAAAAGTATATTCTTATCCACCCATTCTGTTGCCGAGATATGACAGTTTTTGACAAATGAACTGTTCTTGTCATAAAAATTCACTCACATGGAAAATTTGGATTAATTTAAAATATAATCAACAATAAAACCAAATATTGCTTCTTTTATGGAAGTTATTCAATTAGTTCGCGAACCTTTTGATCACCCCTCGTACTTAAATAACGGATTGTGTGTGTAAGTGTTCTCTACGTGTGTACCAATTTTTATTGAAATCAATGAAAAACTGTAAGAGGGAAAACGATGCGAGTGGTGGAGAATTAACTTCAAGACTAACACACGGGGAAATAATTAATTAGCATATTAGACCGATATAAAAGTAAACTCTAGAGGATTATAGATTACTAGGGAATAAGCTTCCGAAGCAGGGATTAGCACATTGAACTAACGCAAGGAGAGTTAGTCTATTCACTGAGATTTCCAGGGAATCATTCACATTGTACTGCCTTACATTTATATAGGAAAAATATCAATAATGGTATGATAATCTTCATTTAATTTATTTATGTAAAAAAAAATGGTTTATTCAGCTTTGACGGCTTTATGTTTACCCAACTGTAAAAAAATATATAGATTACCCATAAATATCTGTATATGGTCGACTAGAGAAATAAGTTTTGCTAATCGGTGAACTTGTTTGGTACCGGTAGTAATTTTCTTATATTTACAATTACTGTTAATAAATATTTATTCACAAAATTTTTATTTACATGTTATTGAATTTTAATTTCTTTAAGATAAAGATTATATTGACAAATAACCACAATTCTTAAAAAAAAAATACTTTCGCTAAAAAGGAATTATGACTATCTCGAGAAAATAAGTTGTCAGGAAAAGTGATCTTCAGTCTTTGGGTATCCAAATAAAGAATGAATTACTATGCATGGATTTTAAACTAGCTATGTATGGAAATTCTTTACACAAAATAAAAGCCAATATTTAGTTATAGCAAAAAAAAAAAATAATACCTCGTCAGTTCCTTGATAAATATCTAATGTAATCCTACTTTGAGGACCTCACATAATGGGTATAACATCATTCAGCCACAGGTTATGAGATATATTTCTTGCCCCATGTATTACATTGAAAAACATGGGTCAATGATAATGCTGTTTATTGGACTTTATCAGGATCATAGTGTCATATGACCGATATGAAATGTATAATGGAGTTAACTTGTGATGATGTCTGTAATCAGACACTCTACAATAGTGATATATGTAACTTGTGAATAGAAACGTATTATATTAATCGAAACGGCTTGTGACTCCTACCTACTTGAAATGAACGACACTACATCACGAAAAAATAAACAGCTGCCACCTGATAGTTTACTTAACGAAAGGTACTCAAAAATTGCATAAACATTGTTTTGATGCAGTTTTCTTAAATGTTTAAAAAAAAAAATCAAAAATATGACTTTCATTTTATATTAATTAAAATCGTAAAGACATGCACTGGTTTCGGCCGAAAGTATTTAAAGCAAATATCAATTTGATTTTTGATAGATTATTTAATAGTTTTATTTATCTTTCTTTGTATTTTTAAAATCAATTTTAAAACATTTAACAGGATAAATCAATGCTATCATTCAGTTAATTGAATGGAAGTTTGTTGTGTACATGTGTTACTTGACCATATAAAAGGGCTCTCGTTGGATGTGACGTGATTTGTCATCAGAGGATGGTTACACCACTTTTGGTACCTGATCCCACATCTGAATTTTTCATGAGGTCCATGTTTACAATGCGTTTTTTTTTTACTTCTTATTGCTTGTAGAATTTAGGAGTTCAACCGCTGTTCACTTTCTTCACCTTGTTCATTGTTTGTTTCTCTCTCTTATTTTTAATTTATTAAGGTCTTTCGTTTCCAACGGAAGACCTCTTACTAATTCTGATGATTGAGATTATTCTTTTTATTCTTTTTTATTTCCTTTTCCTAGAAGCCAACTTTGAGGCCTCATATTTCACTCATTTCTCAATGGATTTTGCTCAAATTTTCAGAGTTTATAGACGTTACAAAACTCTATCAGAATTTTGTCTAGTGTTCCAAAAATTCACGTCCGGTTTTGAGTTATTTCCCTTTAAACGAAAATTTATAGGCTTTCATTTCAAGACAAAGGCTCGGAGATGGCAAAAGCTGGAGCAGAAATTTTACTGATTTTACAGAATAGAAGGATTGAATTTGTGCATAGCGGTTTTTGTTTTTCGATTTCTTGATTCAAAATGGTGCTATATAGGGGTCAAAAATTAGAACGCCTAAAAGAACGAAAATGTACACATATTTTGCTTTTTATCTTCTAAACTTAAAATATTTTGTTAAAATTTATAGAACAAAATTTGTGCAAAATTACAAGATCTTTCAAATGATATCTCCAAAAAAGGGCTGATCCCTAAATTAAGGGATCTAGAGGGGCCAAAAGTTTTTTCCAGATGTCTCAAAAAGCATTGAGAATTTGTAATACGTCCAACAAGCAAAGTTGTTCAAAATGTCAGGCTTAATCTATTGAAGTCGTCAAAATGCATCCGGGGAGGTCACTTTCGGTCAAACCGGAAGTCATCAGAAAATGCATACTTTTGCCGTTCTTGGCAAGTTTTGGGGTAACATATGTCACTTGAAGCATAAAACCTAAATTTCCGTCCGTCGACATCACTTCCGGTCAAACCGGAAGTAACCAAAAATAGTTTATTTTTTTTAGATTTTGATGCAAAATTGAAATTATAAAGTGACTGGAGACGACTTAGCTCATTGTCTCCTTTTGTTGACGTCACGTTCGGTCAAAACAGGACGGAAGACCTACTCGTTGCTTTGCAACGAACTTTGCTCTAGTTATAGTACTTTTTTTTTACTGCACCTGAGAATTATTATGCAGTGTCACGCGTTTTGTTTCTTTTATATCTCCTATGTCTTTTTTTGAAATTTTAATATATAATTTTTTAATAAGCATTAGCAATCTGCTACTCTTTGCTTTGTATTAGATTAGACATACTTATGATTAAAGATATCGTGCACATGTATAAACAGAACATTTAGCGAGAAAAATTAATTCCGTTTTATTGATTATAATTTCTATACTCTTTACTGAGTCTTTTGAATTCGCTAAAATTACACCTCGAGCAAAAAACTACCAGTTTTTAAGGACAATTCGTTAAATTTGCGTCTAATTAAAATTTCCACGTCTATTGTTTTACATTCGATTACCGCTTTCTTTGTTTTAAGTCGTTAACGTATAAACGAAATCAATTATTCATTTTCATGTTGAATTTAATAAGGTAAAAGAATTATGAGCATAATGCAAGATTTTTATGAACCAAATAAAGTTAAATCAATCACAAAGCAATTCAATGAACAGACATATCAATGTAGTCAAGGTAAAGCAAATAGGGTCAATAGATACGTTATGAAATATTATGTCGGCCTTTATCACCATTGTAATCTTTATGTACAGTACATAAGTCATGTGTTTAGATAACTTTAGGACACGTAAGACTGAAGGGATTCTACTTAGAAATATGTGCTTATGTTTAGCGTTAATTTGGACTTCTGACAGATAAATAATGTTTCCAGATTACGTTTATAGTCACACGCCCAAAAACACTTTGAATACATCCACATAACAAATGATATCTTCCTTGTTTGATGCCATTTTCTCTCCTCCTAACGTAAATTGTGTCGGATATTGCGCAATCTTTAATTATTTGCACATTATGTCCATTGATTTTACGCTTGGTAACATTCTGTTAAAAGTATATCGAAAATAAATTTATTAAAAAATACAAATCAGGATCAAAGAAAAGACCTCTTAAACATTAGAGATGGGGCTTGGTGCCATATAAGGTACCCTGACGACCGGGCACGCCCACTGTTTGCGCCTAAACGGAAAAACCTAAGATAATTCAGTGTGTGCCTAACAATTTGTTTGGATAGTGTCAATCAGTATCGACAGACTAAAAGGTTGTCATTGCTCATAAAATCATAATATGAACCCTACAACTTTTGAAATGATGAATTTTCACATACAAATATATTGACTTGTTTGTAAGACGTTTGTGCTGTTTTGTGAATTGTTTGTACCGAAAGCAAGCTATTGAGTATTAATTTTTCAATGATTAATCATTGGCTTCTGTACCCCCTAAAAATCCTTTTTAGGATTTAAAATATTATACTTTTCCTATATACGAACCTCAACAACCCCAACTTAATTTTAAGGAGGACCAATCATGAACTTTTGAGAAGATTTGGCCATAGCCTTTATTTCACTTTGCATCATTTTGAAGTTAAAATATTAAACATGGATCGTATAATAAAAAGAAACTAAACTATATCTAATAAAACAAACCGCACATTAATTTTATTGAAATAGGACTATATTTTGTTGTGAAGTTTCTTTTACAAGAAAATGACAAATGTTCAATTTGAAGCTATATACAGTGCGAAGCACAGTTAAGGTTACAGTAAGGAGGCAGGGTCTATAATGTATACGGGAAATGTCTACTATGACGTCACACAAAATAAATGAGGTCTTCAAAATACCATAAAATGAAATTATTTGCTATTTCAAACTGCTGGATAGAATATAGACATTTAAACCTATTATAACATGAAGTTGTGTCCTTTTTTTAAATCCCACGCAACAATTTAAAAAAAAAGATTCATCTGTGCACAGTGAGAGGCTGATCAAGTCACATTTTGTACATAGAAAAAAATCTTTTGTTCTCAAATAAAATATTTTTTGCAATTAAATAAATGGCCGTTAACTTGGATAGGACGTTTATTTTACTAATTTATTTATAAACTGCCCGTATATTCTCCTGATAAGTGATTTTGTCGTTTGTTTGTATGCAATTTCATTGAAAAGTAAAAAAAGGGGGCCTTATAAATCGAGCTATTGCAAGAACATACCCTCAATGTCTCAATATATTCGTTAAAAGGAAGTCAAAGCTTTGTTATAACAAATTAAATTCGTTTTAACTAATTCGACAATTTGTTATATCGGATTCAAAAATATCTTTGATAGGTCTAAATGGGCTTCCGTGGGTATCTACATAGGTTCACAACACTTTTTACAAACTACATATGGTGTTGAAAAGGATTATTAAAAAAAACTAAGATTTTTAATTTGGTTATGTCCTTGCAATATTGAAATTTATAGATAATCTCAAACTGCAAATATAATTGCTTAAATCATGTGACTTCAACATCACGTGACATGTCTAAATAAATAATCTGAATATCCTCAGCATGTAGATTTGAACCATTTTGCATCTTGTTATAGCAGTGAAATCCTTAAAAAAAATAGCTCATCCTTATAAAATATATAATTTTTATTGGGAGTTGAACTATGTTCAATCTCCTATGGTCATCACGTATTAACATGCGCAGTAATGTGTGTTGATTATATAGAGCCGAAAGCGAGGCTACTGTGTCGGCTGATTTACTCCGATGATATTCAACAGAAAAAATGCATAAATATCCGCCGCAAATAGTTCATGTTATTTTCTCCTGAATTGATCTAATTTTCATAATTTGAAATGTAAGTAAATGTAATAATGATAAAGTAATCTTATATTGAATATTATATTTCGTTCAAAGTAAAACTAAATTATAAAGAACCTCAAAAGTTTTTCGTTATGGAACTCATTTTTTTGTGTGGCGTCATACACTGAAAAAGATACAATCGACAACTCTACTAGCCTGGTCCCCTGTCTCATCCTTGCTAAAGCAGGAGACGCGGAAAAAATGAAGCAAAACAGGGACAGGGAACCAGACTACAACTCTACATACTAACGGCAAGCGGTAAAGCTAGTCGTTTCGACGCCCGACGGTCTCGGATTTTTAGGAAACATGCGTATTTATTACTAAATCAACAGTATCACCTGCCAAAAGCGGTAAATCTAGTACTCTGTTATAAATGTTAAAACCAAAAAAATGACACTGATGTTTTCGTAAAATCATTTCGGAAAAAACAACACGAATTTTTTTTTTAATAAAAGGAAAACCTCATTTACATACCAGATAAATAGTACGCACACAAACTCTCACATATACCACTGTTTTTATGTTTGGTCATTAAATATTTGTTTTAAACTTGGTATTGCTTTTTTTCTTCACAATATTAAAAAAGATTACCGGTAAGTTGACGTTTATTGACTAAATAGGGCGGTCCTTCGGAGGAGACCGTATAAACAGAGGCCCCGTGTCACAGCAGGTGTGGCACGATAAAGATCCCTCCCTGCTCAAAGGCCATAAGTGCCTAAATTTGCAGCCCTTCATCGGCAATGGTGACGTCCCCATATCAGTGAAATATTCTGGAGAGGGACGTTAAACAGTATACAATCAATCAATACTCCATGTATAATGTTCGTGTAATTGAAATACATTTATATTCACAGAGAAGTTTTATATAACAAACCTTAAAGCTCTTAAAAGGATGCTGTGTTAAAATCCACATTTTATCAACATTGATATTATTCCTTCGAAACTGAAATTTTCATAACACATGGGCAAAGGTGCAAAGGAAAAAATATCTTACAAATTTGAAGACTGTGAGCAGTGAATTACATAAATGATCAACCGCCTCTAATATGAATATAATGGCAGTGTCCATGTATTTGCAATGGGAAACCCAAAATATGTGTAGGATGGAAAAGTAATAGAAGGTGCACAACGGCAATATGTAATAGAGATTCTATGAAAATTTCGTTCAGTGGTGTAAGAGGAGTTGCTGATAAGAGATGGGTATACCTAAATCGTAACAAACAGATAGACGGAAATCCAGATTAATAGATACCCTCCCGCTTTTCAAGCAGGGGGTATAAAAAAGGACTAATGTAGGGAGGCAACAATATGGCCCCTGCATTTTATGCTATTCAATGTCTCTGAATGTCTTTCTCAAAATTTTTGCAACTCAAAAAATCTGAAACAGTTGTCTGTATCTGTAATAATAATATTGTTCACTCACTTCACCTCCTGATCAAAGATTTTATTTTGTATTTAACGCCACGTTCAACTCCCATGAGTGCTTTCAGTACTTTGATCTTAAAAATCGCCGATATCTATATTTATAACAATAACTGTACTGCATACATTTGTTTAGATTCGTTTTGATCAAAAACATCCTGACTGTACACACAGCAAGTACTCTGAAGTTGACATTATAGAGATGCTGAAGAATCTATGTGTTTTTTGGAGATCATTCCTTCGTACAATCTTTTGGAATAAAGTGGGTACCAATTGTACACATGCGTTGTTATTAGCAGGCCTATTTTTGTGTTCTCATGAAGGAGAATTTGTACAAAATGTGATATGTGAAAAGAAAGAAATACTTGAACATTGTGGCCTTTAACTTGACATTTAGATCGAGGACGTATTGTCAATTAACAATGCTAATTTACATTCTTATTTTGATACGATATATCCCGGTGAGCTTGAGATAAAAGATAATATACGAGTAAGTCTGACACTGGGATATAATACTCAAGGAAGACGTTAATTATAATCTAACGACCAAGCGTTATGATAAACATGATGGCTTTAACTCCAAATGTCAACTTAGCTTACTTACGAGGTCTGTTCAATAAATAATGTCCTGAACTGTATAAAATACAGTACAGATATCATATGACATTAAGCTTGACTTTTCGCATTTTTGAATTTTTTAATGAATTTATAACAATTTATGTGAACACTTTTCATCATATAATTTCATTGTGAAAAGCTGGAAAAGGTAAAGAATCAGTAAACTAGAGTGAATTAAACGCTTCATCCAAGCTGCTGTTAAACTCGTTAAGAATCCCAAAGTAATATTCACTGAAATATGTACATGTAACATTTACGGCATCCAATGTTTGTTTTATAGCGAAATGAACAGGTGGATTTCAATGATAAAAAATATATAATGGGCATAAAAAATGGGTACCGTCCTTGCCAACAAAAATTATAACAACTCATGTACTGTTTGCCATATCTCAACAAATTATCACTAATGATGAATGATTGACTTTAAGACATATAACACATTTGGTAGACATTATTTCGGGAGTAGTTCACAGTTACTGTTTTAAAGAAACGTTTGACATGTAAAAAAACAGAATAGTTCTCAAAGGTCACCCTTTGTTTCGAAAAAGAAGTGAAAAAGAGAGCTTGTAAGAATATCTAAATATAATCATTTTAAAAAATGAAAAATTTTATTTATCTAAGTTTGTTTGAAATTCAGACAGCAAATGAAAATTGAAACAAAATTTACAATAATGTGTACTCGAGAAAAACAGCAAAGGTCTAAGGAAGAGCAAGGAAATTGCAAGAGCACAAATACAGTTTTACATGCAATGTTTTTAAATATTAGTGGTCTTTTTAAATTCGTATTTTGGTAGGCAGTTTAATTTCTGGAAGGGTCTAGAAAGTAAAGTTCTTGAAAAAAAAGTTTAAGAGAGGACGAAACAGGAATCGGGAATCCATTACATGAAATTTCCTCATGACAGGTCCAAACCCACACGTTATAAAAGTAAAGAAGTTATGGGAGTAAGCAAAAAGTAATTTTTCTCACATTAACAATATTCGCCAGATCTTTCGCCTTTTGACTTGTTTCATTTTCCAAACTTGAAAAAAACACCTTTCAGAATAAAGAAACTAGTCCAGAAAATCATAAGATCTGCCATTTTTCAACAAACTAAGGGTAATACCAAAAAATGATTTTTAAAAACAATCAGAAAATGGATAAAACATTTTATCCACATGAATTTTAATTGAAAGAGAATATTATGTTAAATTATTAAGACTAAATCATTGAAAAGGGTCTTTTGCTTCTTTCTGAACAACCCTGGTATGTAGCAATATACCTTCATCACCTTCATATGAATTGTTGTTATTGCCATATGAATATTTTTCAGTTGATTCCATACGCAAAAGCATGCTCTTGTATGAACAATTTCTAAAACGAGATAAATCATTGCCAAACAAGATTATGAAACATGGACATCAGAACTTTCGTTTAAAGTCATAATTTTATAGGTTTTTTTTCAATACACTGACTTTGACAAAAAATACAAATTAACATTGAGTTAAATACTGACTGAAGTTTTCAAACTAGTACTCTACGTGTACATGATATGGCGTATTAAAAATTAAGCGCGAGCAATGGAAAATGAATTGTTGGCGTAAGCCTGTATTAGCGCTACAGATGCTCATGCCGTATATATTTTATTTATAATTGAATAATTAGCAGTATTCATGAAATAGCGCATCCTCGTCTGCGCCAAAGCCGCTAAAATATGAAGCCCACAATTTTAAGTACACATACACAATTTGTTGTTAGGCCATTATTTACATACTGAATTGTACGTCGACGGATTTTCCATTATTTTCCAATTATTACAAGGAGCACACGGCGAGTGTGAGTAGTCGGTAGGAGATCCTCACTCCTCAGTGGCACCTGATCCCACTTCTCATGTTTAAAATATCCGAGTTTGCTCTGCTCCTAATTTGTATTGTGAAAATTAATGGTATTTGAGCTTGGATATTGTTTGTTATCACCATATATTTCATGAGATAGCTGTGATCAATGAGTTGAAATTCAGGAATCGTTTAGGAGCAAAATGATTTTCTTGCTAGCTAAATTTTCAGTGCCAGGAAAGTCGTATTTTATTAGTGCAGAACACTCTAATAATAGATAGTTTTCAAATGACCTAAATTTAGCAAAAGTTACCTCCTGTTTTTATTATTCAAAGCAATTTGAAAGTTTTTAGTCACAATTTTAATGTTTTTTTTACTGCTACTGATATTCTATTTTCTCTCATTATTTATTTTCTATAAAATTATTGGAGGACAAACATCGAAGGCGTATCTTTTGATTAAGATATTTTTCATACACATTTCAGTGCAAAAAGGTAATATTTATTGAAGTGTAAAGTGAAAACAAGCATATCAAACACAATTATTTACTTTGGTTTTTAATTAAGCTTTGGGTGTAGAAACTAGAAATATACTTGATAAAAATTAAATTTCAGAATCTATCCTCGTTAAACGCCCAAAGAAATCAGGCATAGTAAATTTTGTCCAATAAATTTGCCCTAATGTAAAAAACCCGGAATATTGCATCCGGACTATTAAGGTGCTTTTCATTTTTTCCTTTTTGATTGATTCCCTTTAAAAAAAAATAAATAAATAAATTAAAAAAAAATTTTTAAAAAGTTTCCAAATTCAATTTTCTATATAGAAAATATTTTCTAAATTGTTTAGCTGCAAATTTCATGTTGGTAATTTATTTTGAAATATATTCGGAACTCAGGCCATCAAGCAGTGATGCATTTTATCCGCGCAAGCATCTTCTGCAACACAGGGCCTTAGTTTGAAAGACCTCTTATCACGTCCCAAGAAGCGGTTCGAACCCGCGATGCATGTATCAACTTTCTGTGATTCTATTGCCGACGCTGTACCACTGCAATATGCAGACAACAAAAATGTTTGCAAAATTTTGCAAAAGTTACTGTCAAAACACTTTCAAAAAAGAAATCATAATATATTAAATGAAAATGAAACATCCAACATTACCTGTGCTTTTAAATTCAGTGGGATTAAACAAAATGATTATTAATGAAAATAATGTTTCAATATATATGAAACACATCTATACACTAGTTAAAGAGGGTTGTTGATAAGATTTTATCTTAACCAAAACAATATTTCCGAATGTTTTTGACAAATTTTGAATTGAACCCGTTTTTAAAAACAAAAATGAAAATATGCCACCAAAATACTTCCTGAGAAAAATACATGATTTTATCACTTGCTTTCGAAATTAATAGATCCTTTTTTTGAAATTCGTTCCTAAACCACTCCTTTCGAATATTTTAATTCTTAATTAGTATGAAACATTGAAGTGTAAATAAATTTTTTGTGAAAGATTGAGTGGAAGAATCCATGGTACCTCTCAGCAACACAAAGGGTGTGTCATTTGCGGCGAGAGCTCAAAATTCTTTTGCTACAACTGACAGCAGAACTTATGTGAACAGCACAGATTTGTCCATCACAAAGACGACAAAAATAGACGGCATTAAAAATTGTTTTTGCAGGCATAAAAATGTCCAATCCATCCAACTAGATCCTTGAATATACTGTGACTTTTGCGGGGATCCTATTTGTTCATATGTTCTGCTTCATATTACAGAAATCACCATAGGTCTGATTTGCAGGTTGTTTACAATATAAAATTGAACAATGCTAAGGTATACTGACAACGATTCCTGGCAAAAAAGTTAATTCACAGAAAGAATGAGTAAAGATGTCGAGACATTTAATGTGTGGAGATTATCAATAATGTAAAGAGCTGCAGAGATGAACGTAGTAGTAGTTGTAAATACCTTTCTTTCTGCTGAGGTCATTGTACTTGCTGCATAGATAAAATTAATTCTAAATTAAGCAGAAAAATGAAAGTTTGAATCAGAAGCCTTTGTTTTAATTGAAACTGAAAAAACTGATAAAAATTTTGACTTTGCAATATTGAAACCATACAGCTTTTTAACTCACCTGAGCCGAATGCTCAAGTGAGCTTTTCTGATCACATTTTGTCCGTCGTCCGTCTAGCTGTCCGTCTGTCTGTCCGTCTCTAAACTTTTCACATTTTCGACTTCTTCTCAAGAACCACTGGGCCAATTTTGACCAAAGCATCCTTGGGTGAAGGGGAATTTAAATTGTTAAAATAAAGGGCCAAGTCCCCTCACAAGGGGAGATAATCAAGAAAAGACAAAAATAGGTTGGGGTCATTAAAAAATCTTCTCTCAAGAACCACTGGGCCAGAAAAACTGAAACTTATGTGGAAGCATCCTTGGATAGTGTAGATTCTAAATTGTTCAAATCATGACCCCCCAGGGGAAGGGCGGGACCACAATGGGGAATCAAAGTTTTACATAGAAATATATAGGAAAAATCTTTGAAAATCTTCTTTTCAAGAACCACTTGGCCAGAAAAGCTGAAACTTATGTGCACATGGGGTAGTGTAGATTTCAAAATGTCTGAATTATGATCAGTGTATAGTTAGGATGCATTATGTATTACAAGGGCGGAATCTGGTAAAGAACAGAATGGTCAAAGCTTTTCAGGTGAGCGATGTGGGCCATGGGCATCTTGTTTTTTTTAAATTCCATAGTATCTGTCTTGAACAGGACTGGTAATCATTCAAGTATCTACAACAGCTCATTCAACATTACCAACAATTCTTACAGGTATAACAAATAAGAGGAATATAAAAAAAAACAATTTGGGGAATTAAATGGGAAGTAAAGATCTAAATTACTGTCGACAAGAAGGAGCATATGTTACCAATTATAAGTAGGGAGAAAGAAGAAAACAACAGAATATAAAGTCACTCTATATTCAAGCTCCATTATTACACGTGCAACCAGAAAAACGTTAATATCTATGCACTGGCATACCATATATCTCTTTTATCTGCGGTAAATCTCTAGGCCAGTAACAATTGAGGAGATTTTTTCCTATTTGTCAAGGAGAGGAAATGTGGAAAAGAAACTAGAGAAAAAGGAAAAAAGAAAAATCTGCCAGGTAACTAGTAAATCAACCACCAATAGAATAATCTCATTGAAGGAGTGTGGATCAGGGATCATTTACTCCTCCCATATTAATGGAGACATACTGGTGGAGATGCATAAAAATAAAGAATTCAAGATAGCAACAACCTTTAGAAGAGTATAATCTTTAACACAGAGAAATTCAACGGTGACATCTGTACATGACAAATATGGAGATATCGATTAAATGTCCATAAATCAATATAAAACAGGAGCAGACTAAACTGCCCATCATATGGTGGTGGCGAAAAGATCAGGATAGCACCGGTTCTATTACCTTGGACACCAGTTTCAGTCTGGATTCCATCCTAATGGAGTCTGTACAGACAAACTGGAACATATCTTGTGTAGTAGCTACCGTCCAATGTAGCGAAGATTTTACTTTAAGAGCATCCGCCTGCTGAAAATAAATGGTAATTTCCTGACACTCCTTTTCATACCAGATCAATTTCCGAAAAAAAAAAACCGTGCTCTGTGTTTAAATGATGAGGACACATTAATGGCTGGGAAGGGAAGATAGTTCTACTGTCACTCTGATCAAATGGCTCCGGATGAGAGGAAATTAGATATAATTATGTATATATCAAGTAAAATTATGAACTTTATCAAAATTGCATGAAATACAAATCTTACCAAATTTCAATATCATGTTTTTTTTTAAGTCGGGCGGTGCATTATTTATTAATTTATGTACTTACTGTTAAGATATATATCCTAAGCTAACAAAGTAAGATTTACTGTACAACGTTTATTCGCGAAATAACAAAAGCATTTTTTTTTCAAATCTTTATTGTAAATGTACATTTTCCACTTCCTTATTATAAAGTTTTTGTTTTGGGGATTTCTTCTAGTATGTTAATGTCTTTTTTTTCTTATTGTGTCAAATAATTTACTCTTCAAACTCTAGACAAATCCTAAAGGTTTTTAAAATCAGTAAATTTGATTGGACTTTGAATGACAGGGGATATTCTCTGCTCCATAACCCCTGATTCCACATCTAACGTTTTAGAGATTTAGGGTTGCTCTAAACCCAATTTTTTAAAAACTCTTTTAGCTTGATAACTATATCATAAATTTAGGCATTCTAAGGCTTCTTTTTAACTTTAACCCGTAGTTGCATTTATCATTATTTTCAAAATGTCCATATAAATCCAGTCATTTTGAAGTGCTTCTGAGATTGGATCTGTCGGAAGACGGCAACCAGATTGGTGAATTGAATGTTGAGTTATGATTGATTGATTGTTACTAATTAACGTCCCTCTCCAGAATATTTCACTGATATGGAGACGTCACCATTGCCGGTGAAGGGCTGCAAAAATATAGGCCTATGCTCGGCACTCAGGGCCTTTGAACAGGGAGGGATCTTTATCGTGCCACACCTGCTGTGACACGGGGCCTCGGTTTATACGGTCTCATCAGAAGGACCGCCCCATTTAGTCGCTTTTTATTTTGAGTTATGTTCTATTCGAGAATCTTTTACATAGATATAGATATATAGGTACGTCTTTAATATTTAATCTTCCTAAGCACTTATTAAGGGTCATTGAACATTGGAAAATCTTTATATCGGATTTCGAACAGTACATTTATTTTCGTAGGAGCGTTCAATAGCTGAGTTGAGAACATCTGATTCATATCCGTTAATTCATTCACGATTCACTTTGTTATACGAAACACTGAGGTCTTCATAAGTCCGCCGATATCAATATGTCTGCAACTTTGTGAAAAATTTAATTTTGATGTATTTAATAAGTACATTGTATATCATGGTCCATGTCTTTTACGGAATTCAACTTTTTTGCAATTTTAGAAGGAGTAGCGTCAACTTCACTGTCTTTTTGGGAGAACCCAGTGGCAGAAATTTCCGCCCGATCTTCAGAAACATCTCTTTCATTTCTTTGCCCTGCAATTAATCAACATTCTTAAAAATTACAAATAGAAGAACCAGTATAAACACGAATAACCAAAAATAAAATTGTGCTGGGCAGTATTAAGTTTTTGTCTATGACATGTAAATAACTTATCTTCTTCAAAAGAAAAAAACATACCAATACTTGTTTTTAAAGTACGCCATCGAATCAATTCTTCGTGATAATCATAGATAAAGCTGTATGCTTCCTCGGATTGAAAAGAGGAAGTGTGGGTGAGATTGGGCATTGTCGGGGACGTGTTAACAATGCTTCAATTTCTTTGCCTCAAAACAAATACATATATTAAGTGTTTTATGTAAAAGACTATATACCGTACATGTATAAGCAGAATTTTTAGCAAGGATTTCATATTGGCATTAATAGTTTGGGTTGCAAAATCACTAAAATTGAATATCGCTAAATATTACTTGTAGTGAGTATTTTAAAATCGCTAGAATTACATCTCGCTAAAAAATGCCTATTTTAAAGAACAAATCGCTAAATTTTCGTCTTGCTAAATTTTGAATTGATTATACGGTGTCTATAAATGTACACTTCTTGACTTATTTTACTTAAAAACAGCTTGTTTTCTCTTTTTTAATTGACCAATGCAGATATTTGTAATAAATCATATATCTCTTTTGAACATCAGAATAAAAATACATTTTTCTAATTCATGTCTTTAGAATATTTAATCGAGAAAAAAATACTTATCATGAAATTAATAAGATCAATGAAAAATCTTCTCAATAACCAATTGGCCAGGAAAAAAGGAACTCTGGTGAAATCATATTCTCGTAATGTAATTGCATTTTTTTTTCAAATCATGACCCCATGGGTAATGTGGAGAAAAAAAAAGGACGCTTAACTTTTAACATAGGATTATATTGAATTTTTTCTAAAATCTTCTCCTCCGGAACAGCACAGAATGACTGATCATGTTTATGTTAATGCATCCTCAGGTGGAGTAAATTAAAGATGGTTGAAATTGTGACTCCAGGGGCAGGATGCTTCCATATAAATATGACTTATCATATTTAAAGTCACAGTACAATCGGAAGTAGAGCACAGGCCATCGTCTAAAAAGTCAGAGAATGGATTGGATGCCATACGGGAGTAATCACTCACAGTCGACTCCATGTCAAAATACGTAAACAACTCAGGAAGTGAATGTTAAGATACATTAATCTTTCATTATTTTTATCATACATGATAATGATGTAATACACATATATGACAGTAGATATACATGTTTCAATATAACTAAAGTGGATCGAGGTCGATACCTATAATTATAAATAAGAGGAAATAGAGTTGCATATTTTGTGACATCCATTCCAGGTTCTTTTGATGCGTTTGTCATCTGGAAATGTGTGCATACTGTATGCAAAAATATCATCTTTGGTGAAATTAATGCATACTTGCAAATAATGAACTGGATATGTAAATAACAAATTGCACACTTACATAATTATGTGATATAACATAGTTATATAATTAATATTTGTAAAATTATTTTGTTAAAACACATTCTGATTGCACACCTAACTGCTCTGATATTGATATAAAAAGATGCTTGAGTATCTGATTCACAATATTTTGTTTTTTTTTAGACCTGGTCTTTCAACAATTTATTGGAACTTCATGGGTACCAATTGCACTCAGTAATTAGCAGACCTATTTTTGTATTCATAAAAAGCAGAAATTGTGCAAAATCTTATGCGTGAAAAGAAGGAAATACTTCCTATGACTTTCGACTCAACATTTAGATATGTCGACGACGTATTGTCAATAAAAATGTTTTTTTTCATTCCTATGACGATGCGATAAATCCTGGTGAGCTTGAGATAAAACGTATCATAGATTCTTACATATCTGTTTCATACTTGGATATTTTACTTGAAGAAGACGTTGATAGTATTCTAATAACCAAGCTTCATGATAAACATGTTGACTTTAAATTTTCTATCATTAACTTCCCTTACTTATGCAGTACTATACTTTCATCACCTGCACACCTTGTTTATATATCTCAGTTATTTCGATACGAGCATGCTCTAAGTATGAACAATTTCTTAAACGAGGTAAATTACGGACAGACAAGTTGATAAATCAATGATGATGTGAATATCAGCAGTCTTGTTCTATGGTCGATAAAATGACTTTGTCAGCAAATACAATTTATCATTGAGTCAAATGCTGGTTGATGTTTTTTTTTACTTAATGTTAGTCCATTTAAGCACTGAATTGTAGGCGGATTTTTCTGTTTTTTCATTATCATGACAAGGAACACACGGGGGGTCTGAACGGTCAGCAGGGGATGCTCACTCCACCATGTCACCTGATCCCACCTCTGATGTTACAGAGGTCCGTGTTTGCCCTGCTCCTATTTTGTGTTGTTTTATGGACTTTGAGATTGAGTGTTGTTCGTTATTTCCATATCCTTCACTTAAACACATACATATCAAACTTGACACACATATATACTTTAGATAACTAAATTTTCGCGACACCTTATTTTCGCGAGATTGTCAATTACTCTTTATTAGCGAGACACAATTTTCACGAATTTTTGTTACTTGTCTATAAAATCTTAAGATAGACTATTATACGCGAGAATGTAATTTTTGGCGAGCTCACTGTCTCGCGTAATTACGCAAAAATAAAGTTCTCGCGAATAAAAAGTGATTTACAGTAGAACACGATCTATAAGTATGTAAATTTACTATAAGAAAGTAAATTGTTTATTATAGTAACATGTAATATACAGTACACAAACATTTAAAGTAAAAATTAATATCCAAACACCCTGCCCATCGGACCTTTGTGTCACTTTTAACAAACATAAATGAAAAATATATACCCAAATATGACGCATATAGTTTTCTTTGTACAATAGATATTGACTGTGCATTTATGAAAGGTATAGTGATTTTCAGGTCAGACTAGAAAACTTTGGTAAAGGGGAAAATACACCATCTAAATATATACATAAAAAACAAAATACATATATAACAAACTGGATATATATACATGTATAACAAATTAGATACATACATAATAAATTGGATACATATGTCTTTAAGGTAATTCCACCCTCGTATGATGTCATAGGATTTTGTAAAAAGTGTAATTAGTTTAAAGTCATACTTAATAGAACACTATCTCTTGAAAGAATGCTTTACAATTGATGTAATGATAAATATTGTCAAGTTAAGAATTTGAAAAATGCATATTTTCTATATTTAATCAATTATTCAATCTTTTAAAAAAATGTTGACAAGGGCAATAACTCCTTCTAAGGTCTCTTCATTCAGGCATTTGCTTTATTGAACTTCTAATGTAAAATAGTTTCCCTGATATTCACAATTGAAAAGTAACTTTTCAGTACAAGGTTGTACATGTAGGAACATTCGGAATCAGAATTATGCATTTTAACCAGTTTTTACATATTTTTAGCCGGGCTTAGTGCTCAAAGAGCAATTGCCGGCTTATGTGATCCTGTTCAAGGCAGGATGTTGACCCCATAGTCGCCATTTTAAAGTTACGTGCAAAAATATAGTTTTTACTCTCAACCGCTTTTGAGATAATACAAACGCTAAATAAAGCAACAAAAATAAAACGAAATTTTATCAATATAAAATAAATATTAGTAGTAATGACTTTGAAAATTTCATAAGGCAAAGAACATAGTTCATTAGCGTAAGGATTTTTGATAATCAGTGTTACCGTAGTTCTCTACACATACGAGGTAAAGCAGGAGAGGGAACCAGACTGGCCTGTTTGTTTACATTCAGCTGCGGTACCAGATTAATTCTGATTCTTACAAAATCGGACCGTGGTAATATGATTGAAAAACTCACTGTCAGTGTCATATCATTTATATTGATAGTTTTAAAATAATTTTTTCATCAGAATATAAACGTGATTCATGTAATAAATCCATTCTACTCTGTAAATGAGCCCGGCTCTCTGTACTTCTGAGTACTTTGATTCATAATATTGTTTACAAAAAATGTGATTTTTTTATGTTGACATACACTTCTGTTTATTTGTGTTTCGCATCTTAAATAATATGGTGACCTATACATTTTTTGCAATAATTGGAAAATTTAAAGTAAAATAAATGAAAATAAATGCAGTTTTTGTACTTTGAACCTATAAAAGTGTGAGGATGGAAAACACCTTAAATCGTTTCATACATAACAAACTGGATTCATACATAATAAACTGAACACATATATCACAGGCTTGATACGTAAAAATATGACGCTTTATTAAGACAGAATATTATCAAATCCACGCAAAGACAGATAGCATTTACTGCAATGTTTCTCAGCTTATTGCTTATCTAATTGTTTTATTCTAGAAATAATTGCTTAGGATATACATGTACTTAGTATTTACAAATGTAAGAATTCGGAAATATACAAGAAAAATGCATGATTTGACTTTTCAAAAATTTTGTGTTTGCTAATACTAAATATCAATAATGATTTTGAAAGAAAGATGAAACAAATTTCTGATTATGAACTTAGTATTGTTCATGTATTATTAAATGAGACATATGAAAGAGGAGGACGAAATGGCCTGGCCGATATCCAAACTTTCCCTTTGTTTATCCTCAAATGTTTGTTGTTTCCCACTGTTATTTGTAATCATTTACATCAAACTAAACTTAATCACACTTTCTATATTTGACATTGCTATAAAACTGGCAAAGTAAGGATTTGAAATTAAAAAAAAAATCAAAACTAGAAGTATTTTTATGTCAGTGTCTATAGATGAATTTTGACATGGAAACGCTCTGAAAAGTTTTCCTTATATTTACACTCATTTTCCTACAGTGTAGGATGGGATTCATAGGACTAGTCAGTTACTTCAACACCTGCAATTAAATGAAATGATTACTCAATAATAGAAATGAGCATGCATCAAAACAAAATTTGATAAGTAGCCTGTATTAGTTTTGAGCAGTTTTAAATATCTTTCACTCAAATACATATGCACTTATTTTTCCTTTTTGTAAAGGAAATACAGTAGATAAGAAAAATGCTACACTGTTGATTGCATCAAATCATATTACTAAATAAAAGAAAAAAAACATGGTCAAATGTTCTCTAATCCAGAAATAAGGTATCATTTAAAAACATCTATCGGGATATAAAAACGGGTTGGTCACGAGTTTAATTCCACAGAGCCTGAAGGACTTTATGATGAATTTGATCTCGTACCAACCCATATTTATAATTCGATAGATGTTTTAAAGTGATACTTTATAACATATTTACATTTGTGACACTCATACTTTTTATTTGCCTGATTGTGACTTTTATTGTGTGAAAAACATATTTTTAATCCCACCGGCATTTATGTAACCCATTGAACGCGCGTTAACCCTTGATGACATCACTGAGAAATTACGTCGAACATCTTTCCAAACGCATATCTATGACCTCTTGACCTGTACCGGTATGTACATGTATACAGATATAGATACGCAATGTCTTTAGTAGTGTTTTAAAAAGGAAAACTTTTGCAAATGTAAATATATAGTTATAAATTAAAATGAGAAAGATGATATATGATAATTAAGGATCTATACTTATATCTATTAAATAAACTAAAATTACATGTACCTATCACACAGCCCTTCTTTTTATGTATCTATAAACATACACCGTTTTGTCATTCCATGATCCAACCAAGAGGAGATGCGCTTTGTTATCATAACATAAGCTGTATGGTCTATATATTCCTTGAGTTCGTGTCAGTATCCGTGAGAGAAAATGACCATCTTTGTCTATTATATACACCGTGTTGGTGATCCAATCACACACCAGGATGTGTGACAGCGCGTCTGTACAGATTCCATATGGTTGTACTCGTGATTCTCCTAGGGGACCTGTATAGGAGAAGCGATGTCTTCCTTCACGATCTGTCACTACTACACGGTCTAAGTCAGACACAATAACATCTCCATTGCAGTTCTGTGTTATGTATCTAGGTTCACTATACAGTTGCTGACCCTTGTCGTCATGTTCTATCGTCTGTACGTGCTGTCCTGTGTTATTGTAGCGGTTTATCTTGCCTCCCTGTTCAACATTACTAAATATCCCGACCAGTAGATCTCCATTTAGGGTGGAGGAATAAACACACAATGGCTTCCATGCATCTGTTTATTTTATCAGTGTAGACCGTGTTCTGCCATCCGTAGAAAGCTTGTAAATGCTATTACAAGTGCCTATATAAATCAATTCACCTTTGTTCACCGTGTGTGCTCCATACATAGTATATTCATTAAAAGCCTCACTTGTCTGCTGATGCAAAATGCCCTTTTCTGTGTTAATCAAGTTGAACACAATAATATAATTGTGTCTAACACTTATCCAGAACCGGTCTGACGTAAGGCGAGAAATGTGCATAACAAGACCTGACGTTTTCAGTTTAACAGATCTGACTAACATAGGTGTAGACATCAGTTCCAGCAGATCCTCATTTCTTACTTGTCTCTGTCCCCTTTCAATGATTATGGTTTCAGTTATAAATTCAGTCACATCCTCCATATATCTTTGTGTGAGATTAGGAGTTATCTTAGGGAAAAACGTGTTTTTTAGATATAAGAGGAATTTCACCGCTCTGTTTGTTGACTCTTTATATCTGTATTCATAAATTTCTATGCTGGCAAGAGTTCTCATCTGTTGTTGCCATCTATGCCTCATGCGATTTTTGTATCTCAATCTGACTGTCATATCACACATCATCGTGTCAATGAGATCATTTAGACTATTGGCTTTTGTCAACATTTTTAGTTTCAGTTTGAAAATATTGATTTTTTCAGTATTGATGATTGACAGTAGTAAACAGCTGTTATAGATATTTTCAATTCTGATCCTTAGAAGGATGTCTCTGTGTTCTTCAAGTTTTTCTTTATACGCTGTTCTAATGTCGAGTGTTGAGTGTTTTTCGTGTTTTTCACACTTGGCGCAGACTGGGAGATTACATGAAGAACAGTATTCTTCATACACTTTGTCTGGATGTCTTATACAGGTCTCGCGCGTTAAAATCATCTGAAGTTCTTCGTAAATCACAACATCATGGTACATGGTATCTAGATCAATAGAATGTCGTTCTTTACATTGTCCACACATGTCATGTTTACACGTATTGCAGTAATATTCAATGCCCCCTTTACACGTAGAACAATGCCGGACTCCACACTTAGCGCTTAATCCTGATCCCATAATTAAGAAGGTCTGTAAGAAAAAAAATCTCATGAGAAAAATAGAAGAAAATCAATAGATGAAAACCTTATGTTTTTTTTTTATCATTACCTAAGGTTTAAAACTGTCTCCAGTTGACGAAAAAAAGAATATGTATCTCACAATAGCCGATCAAATTTTTACAATGAATATACAATGAAAAATCTTTTAAAATTTTCTCACGATCTATGGGGACAAAAAAGATGAAAAATGTTGAATCATCCTCATGAAGTGTACATTCACATGTGTTCAAATCATGACACCTTGGGGTACGGCCACCATGGTCGATCAAATTTTTACATAGGAAAATAAAAAAGAAAATTAGTAAGTATTTTTTTCTCAAGTTGGGCAAAGCCATTATTAGTTGAATTTATATGGAAGCATTTTGAGATAGTGTAGATTCTAGTTTGTTCAATTCATAACCCCTAGGGATAGGGTGCAGCCAGAATGGGGGATTTAAATCTGACATTAAAAAAATCTAAAAAAAAAAAAAACATCTATACAGAATATCAAAGCCATCATGATTAGTAATATTTATATTGAAACATCTTCACGTAGTGTAGAATCAAATTTGTTCAAATTATAACCTCCAAGGATAGGGAATTGACTCAGTGATGGATCAAAGTCTTACATAGAAAATTAAAAGAAAAATATCAATAACAGAAAAGCTATGTTAAGTCATATTGACATATAAGCATTCTCATATATTGAAGATTTAAACTTGTTCAAATTATGAGTAGCCTTGGAAGTAGAGAGGGAAACAATGGGGGTCAAATTCAAATTATTACAAAGTAATATAAACAAACAAAATGTTTTTAAAAATCTATTATAAAATATTTACTAGTATCTCAAGAATTTTCTGAAGAAGGTATTAAAGAATTGATAAGGATGCATTCTCAATTAGTATTCAAATTCACCCTAGACCCCCTCGGTGATCTAAACAATATAGATTTGTTTTGTGCTTTTTCTTAGTCGATGTGTTCAGGTGAACGATGTGGCCCATGGGCCTCTTGTTTTTGTCAAAAGTTTTATGATGTAAAATATATTCATTAAGATACAAACAGGAATAAGGAAAATGCCCAATGCAGAAATCCGTGGAATAAGTCTGAAGATTTTTTTATATTGTTAATTTCCATAATTATAATTACATGTAATTGTTACATTGTCTATTTAGCGAAGTTCACATGTCTTATTCTTAATTTTTAATAGAATTTGCCTAATAAAATGTATGTTTTTGAATAAACAAACAGGTGAATTAATATATACACAATGTGTCCGTTTAGTTAATCAGAGACATTATTTGAAAAAGAAAATGCAGTGTCAGAAAGCTACTATAAAAAAAATGTTGATTTTTTAATTGTAAACTCTTTTATATCCAAAGGTAAAAGAATTCAATGTAACCACTTCTAAAGAGTACTAAATAGAATGCCAGTGACAGCAGCACACTTATGTCCAAGTCGTTGATAGATTTACAAAACTCACATAATTATTTAATGATTTATTTAGGATTTTTTATTCAAAATTTTCACAAGTAAAGTGTTCAGATCTGTTGATTGATTGATAGTATATTGTTTACCGTCCCTCTCGAGAATTTTTCACTCATATGGAGACGCCACCATTTTCACTCAGGGCCATTGAGCAGGGAGGGATCTTTTTCGTGCCAGCACCTACTGCGACACGGGGCCTCGGTTTATACGGTCTCATCCGAAGGACCGACCTCCACGTCCTGCAGTGGGATTCGACTCTTTACTTCGCGACTCTAGAGCAGACGCTCTAACCACTGCGCAACGTGGGCGGCATTCAGATCTGTTACTAAACGTACTACATATGTATTTAAAAAATGTCGGAAATGAGAACAAAAAAATGTTGGAAATGAAAATCAAAAAATGTCGGAAATGGAAAGTTGATAATTACCAAAAATTGCGGAAATGAAATGCAGCCGATCAAAAGAGTGGTCAAGTATATATGAAAAATAAACGTTTGACATTTACCTATTTCATACCCGTAGAACTTAAAATATACATGTCATGAAAATAGCCCGGTGCAGGTAATTAGAGAGGATAAATTTTATATCATTTCAGACTTTTAATAAAAATTATATTTTTCATTGTCATTTTCTTTATCTAAAACGTTAATCATATACATAATCAATTAATTAATTTTTTGTTGAATTCCAAAACAGAGAAAAAATCATAAACAAGATCCTTATATACTAACCGTTATCTGAATCAGTCTAAAAGCTAACCACCACCCATACAAAATTAACAATTGTGTGGAGATTACGGAAAGAAGGCCTGACCATGCATTGAATAATACCTATAGATTATATTAATGCGTTCTGACTTATCTTGTCGGTCTTTATCAACACTGAAAAATAAGTTAAAAATTTGCATAATTTGTGTTATAAGAAAAAAATTTGGACAAGAAAGACGGAAGAATAAACTTTAAAGATTTTTTCTCAGATCACGTTGACATTTACACCTCCCCTCCGCCTCCCTTAGTTTCCGTGGATACACATAACAATGAAAACTTTCATTGTTTAATGCCAAATGTTTATGCTTTCGTATTTACTAGATTGTATCGGATAGCGTCATCTTTCATTACTTGTGTATAATCATGTACATTAATTACATTTGCTTAAACCTTGTAACATTATATACTGAAATATAGGTATGATGAAAAATCCATAAGATATATACTTTCAAAAAGGCAATTTAAAAAGCCGCCTCAATGTTCAACAAGCAAAAACTACAGCTTAACAAACTTTGTAAACTCACATGGTTTTTCGCACAAATTAAGGTCACATTGTTGTAATAAACATTACCATTTTCGAACTGCATAACAATGGCATAACCCTTTATTGTCCCCCGCTTTCGCGAAAGCGAGGGGACATTAAATCTCATTCGTCTGTCTGTCTGTCCGTCAGTCTGTCCGTCACAAAAAATTTAACCTTGCCCATAACTTTTGATTTAGTGGAGCTATAACTTTCATATTTCACATGTGTATTCCTTGTGACAAGACCTTTCTTTGGGTATCACCAAATCTGACCTTTTGACCTTGACCTTGGAGTTTGACCCACTTTTACACAAAAATTTCAAACTTTTACTTTGGCCATAACTTTTGAATAGTAGGTACTAGGATTTTCATATTTCACATATGTTTTGTTTGTGGCAAAATCTTTCATCGGATAACAACAAGCTTGACCTTTTGACCTTGACCTTGGAGATTGACGTCCTTATGAAAAAACTTTAACCTTGACCCGAACTTTTGAACGGTGGGGGCTAGGGCTTTTGTACTTTACATATGTAATCCTTGTGAAAAGACCTTTCATTGGATACCAATAACTTTTACCCTTTGACTTTGACCTTGGGGTTTTAATTACTTTTTAAAATTTTTAACCTTGGTCACAACTTTTAAACAGTAGATAGTCGGACTTTAATATTTCACATATGTATTCCTTGTGGCAAGACATTTCATTGGATGTCAACAACCTTGACCTTTTGACCTTGACCTTGGAGATTTACGTACTTATGAAAAATCTTTAACCTTGACTATAACTTTTGAACGGTGGGGGCTAGGGCTTTCGTTCTTCACATATGTGTTCCTTTTGAGAAGACCTTTTATTGGATACCAACAACTTTTACCCTTTGACCTTGACATTGGAGTTTTAACTACTTTAAAAAAACTTCAACTTTGAACACAACTTTTGAACGGTAAATACTAGGACTATTATATTTCAAATATGTATTTTTAGTGGCAAGTCCTTTCATTGGATATCAACAATTTTGATCATTTGACCTTGACCTTAAAGATTTACGTACTTATGAAATAAACTTTAACCTTGACCATAAATTTTGAACAGGAAGGGCTAGGGCTTTTATACTTCACATATGTAATCCTTGTGAGAAAACCTTTCATTGGATATCAACAATTTTGACCCTTTGATCTTGACCTTGCAGTTGACCTACTTTTAAAAAACTTTTTACTTTTGCCATAACTTTTTAATGGTCAGGATTAGGGTTTTCATCATTAAAAAAAATCAACTTCAATGTTACTTTCTAAATAAATGACATATGATAGGATGTTCATACTACACACAATATGTCATAAAGATAACATCTCACCCACAAAGACACCGAAAGCGGGGGACCATATTCTTTGAATTTGCTAATTATATTAGATATAAAGTCAAGCGTAGATGTCTTTTACAATTATAATTTTAAGTTTCCAAAGTGGATGATTTAAAGGAAAATTTAAAAATAAATGGTAGTGTTCCGACTATACGATTCTACAATGGGTTTTTACAAATTGTATAAACGAACTTTCCTTGATCCCAAGTCGTTGAAATTTTCAAAGTTTCTTCTTAAATGTGAGTATTTTTTAAAAAGCTTTGCTCATTTACCTTACTCAGAAATATTTCGTCGAAAATTAGCACCGAAAAAGGGATAATATTGCAAAAGGAATCCACACTAAAAAATAGGATAATGAAATATTGTTTTATTTTTTAAATAGTAAATTCCTTCTATGAAAAGGAAAATTCTTCTGCATTTACGGTTTGAAATGTTAGAATTTTGCAGTGGGATTATCTTTCATGATTCTAGATTTTAGAAGATGGCGCTTAAAAATTCCACCTTTTTAACATAGAAAACAGTCAAACAGATGAAAAATACTATTACCATTCCCAGTTAAGGACAGATAATACAAACATATTTTTTTCTTCGAAAAAGATTTAATATAATATCATTTTTAAAGGAATATCAAAATGACAAAAATACTGCAATATCAAATAGTCTGATTTTTACCATTTAGCTTTTCCTAACATAATTCACCTGTTGTGGTATATTTTTCTTAAGTTTATATTACACTTTTAGCACCATGATAACATATTCTGAAATTAATTTTCACCTGTAAACCTATACTGAATGTGATTTGTCTATATTTGTGTTTTCATTGAAATATTAGTAATATTTTCCAAGTCTTTTTCATATTCCAGTTCTGAGGAGAAAAATAATTATAAGAACCATCCACTTTTCTAAACTTGTGACATGATATTAAATCTTTTTTGTATCATCTATCCTTAAAGAGTCAAAATGTATAGAAAATAAAAGTTACAGTACATGTACTGTACCAATGTCTACGTTTCTGCGAAGAGCTATTGATTTCAAAAGAACGAATAAAAAGACAGTTACAATTTGCAAGAAGATATAAAAAATTCACATGAAAATAGTTGTTTTTTTCAGCCACGAATAGAAGATCTACCAATTGATTTGTGTGAATTATGTTTCAGTAAGTGAAATAAAACTCAAATTATGTAATAATATAATTGACTTATATGTACGTACATATTGAGAATACCCCATCGATGAGAATATCCGTATCCAATAAGAAAATCAAAATGCTGTGATTGATACCTTGGTAATATTAAATTCTGGATCTAAGAAAAATAATTCTCAAACTTTATAAATAGAAATAATGACTATTTTGACCAAACTTTTCTATTAAACTCGAGGTTTTACTCGAATTTATTGCACTAGCCAGTGCTTTTGTATTCATTGTATATAATATGGATTAATTTCCTACAAATTTTGTGTTTCTTTGGATTATTTGGTGATTTATTCATTTTCCATTGTGTGTATATACTTCTGTTTACCTGGTTATGGAGTGTTCAGGCGAGTAACTTCTCACTTGCATTTACCTGTCTGATCAGCGCGATCAGTGTGATCACTGGACAATGGATAACAGGACAGATAAACCGGTTTATTTAAAAAAAAAATAGCGAATTGGTTGCTGACAGCCAAAGCATAGCAGACTATGATATTCTTAAATCAGTTATATTGAGTGTTTGAGACACTGTGAGATGTCTACAACTAGATAGAGATACTTGGCGCATTTACCTAACAAACAAAGAATGCAGACAAAAACTGCTTCTCGAAAGTTTACAGTTTAGGAACCAAACTGTTTTTGTATTCGACTCAAACCCATTCTCTTCAGGTTCCAAGAATCCAAATGACCCTGTGCTGAAAGTAAAAGGTGTCTGGTATTCCTCTGTCAGTACAAGATACAGAAATCAATAAAATGCTACTTGGCTTTAATGTTAATCTTAAAAGTGAATTACACTTTGAAAATATCAGAAATCCTGTCACAGGAAAAATGACCAGCGTTCTTAATGGGAATCGTTTCGTATACCGGTATATCGTTCCGCTACCAGACGGAACCTCTTTGCCTAGGTGTGCATACTGTGCCGGTCGTAAATGCCGTATCTTTCACTATGGTCAAAATAAACCTAATCAAGACATAAAGTGCAAGAACTGTTGGGAAAACGGCCACCATGCAGGCCACTGCAAAAAACGAACAGCGATGCAAAGTCTGCAAACAAACAGGTCATGATCCTGGCTCAGAGGATTGACAACACCACGAAAAGCAAAATGATAATGTCGTGGCTTTCCACGGCCATAAAAGTATTCTATCGAATTTCTACACCACAGATATTAAAGTCTTCGGTGAAATCCATAGATCTGCCGAACATGCTTTTCAGTTAAGAATAGCATTACGTAGTGGTGACATTAATGCCACAAAAAGAGTAAGAACAGCGACTACAGCCCTTGAAGCAAAGCGTATCGGCGACACCGTTACAACAAATTCCGCCTGGGAAACTGAAAAGTCAGAGGTCATGACAAATATCATTGATGCTAAATTCAGCCAAGTTGATCCGTTTCGTGAGAAAATTACAAAGTGTGAATCAAAATGTGTCATTGTCGAAGCGACATATGACAATTTCTGGGGAAGTGGTCTGCATGATCATACTACACTGAATACCAAACCCAAAGCATGGCCTGGCTTAAACAAATTGGGTCAGGTTATCATGTCTGTTGCTCAGAAGCACCGCCCAAAAATTTTCCTTAATTGCAGTTTCTCAGTCCCGAAAAACCCGCACGAAAAGCTCCGAAAAATGTACAACAAGAGATAACCTCTTTCGTCAATCAGCTGAAAGACGGTCCAACCAAACGCTCACGCGATAGCCTCCATGCAGAGGATGACAGCCAGCATCCTGACAGCAAATAAGGTACCTCTATGAACTACGAATAATGGATGGCTAGGAAACAGCTATCATTGTTTTTTGAGTTCATCCTCTAGTGTTTCTATTCTTATTAGAATTTGAATTCATCAATTGTCATAAATCATCTGATGGTCGAAAAATTTTACTTAATATTAAAATTAAGGATGAATCATACTGTATAGTAAACCTTTATGCTCCTATCAAAGTGCTCGATAAAAAAGATTATTTTTGTTACAACTAAATCATTGGTACGAAAGTATGCTATAAATAAAGATAATTTACTCATTGGCGGAGATTTAAACTGTAAACTTGATGAAAAAAATAATTCTTTTGACACAAGTACACATCAATTTTATTCCTTAATTAAACAACTTCACTTGATTGATTCATGGAGAAATTTAAATGAAAACAAACCTGGATTTACTTGGTGCAATGCACAACATATACCAAGTAGTCGAATTGATTATACATATTTTGATCTCGGATAACTATTCCTCTTCATTGACTCATTAACTGTGATAAATTCTCCACAAGTTAAACAAAATAGGATGAGTGATCATCTTGGATTAAGAATAGATTTCATATTGAACCTAAATAAAAGAGGTTCAGGATATTGGAAAATGAACACATCTAATTTACTAGATAAAGACTACACTTCTAAACTCAGAAAAATTCTTAAAGATAAAGATTTTGAATTTAAAGAAATATTTTGTCCGCACGAGCGATGGGAAACTTTGAAATACTTAATAAAAGAATTTTCAATACACTTCTCAAAGCAAAAAAGCAGCAGCTTGAATTAAAAAGTTCAATTGATAGAAAGAAAAATCAAAGAAATTGAAAATCGACCTTTTCATGAAATAAATAACCAAGAAAAGCAAAAACTTGAAAAAGAATTAAACGAGATTTATGAGAGAAAATCAAAAGGTGCATACATCAGATCTAGAGCTAAATGGATCATATACGGTGAGAAATGTACACCATATTTCTTGCATTTAGAACATAAACGGCAATAAAGTAATGTAATTGAAAAAATAACTGACGAGGTAAAAACGTTATATAAAAACAATGACCACTGTGCAATTTTTATGAAAATCTTTAAACATCTAAAATCCCTCAGAAGGAGGAAATCACAAACTATATTTCGAAAACAGACATCTCATCAAAATTGACAGACAGTGAAAAAAATTATTGTGATGAATATTCCCACATTAAAAGAGTGTGAAAAAGAATATGAAAAATAATAAATCACCAAGGTTAGACGGGATACCAGTAGAGTTTTATAAATTATTTTGGAATGATATAAAAACATACTTTTACGATGCTTTATCAAAATCATTTGAGGCTGAGGAGTTAACTGGGACACAAAAAATGTCAATCATAATTCTCATTCATAAAAAAGGCGATAAATCTTTTCTAAAAAAATAAAGACCTATAAGTCTTACTAACTGTGACTATTAGATATTAGCATTTGTTCTAGCTAGAAGACTACAAACAGTTATTTTAAAACTCATTAACAATGACCAATCAAGTTATATAAAAGGTAGATATATTGGATGAAACGCCAGATTAATTCAGGATAATTTTAATTAATGTGAATATCATATCAAAATGAAAACGGAATCCTACTTTTCTTAGAAAAAAGCTTCGATACTACTGAATGGTATTTCATGTTTGAAACATTAAAAGCTCTGAATTTTGGACCAAATTTTATGAATTGGATAAAATTTTTACAAAAAAACCCCAAATTTAGAGTAAAAAATAATGGATTTATTTCGAAAACATGTAATATAATTCTAGTCTTGTATCATTCTTAAACTATCATTTTAACAGGGAAACATTGTCATTAGAATACATTTTAAAAACTAATTTAACAAATGTAGATAAATTCAAAGAGCTAAAAAACATTCCCATCTTTTACAAAGAATCAATCTGTGCATTCAATGCATGTAAAATGATTAAAGATCTTCCAAAGCTATCCACGGATGAATTTTTATCTTTACCAATATGTAAAAACAAACTTTTTAAACATAAAAACAAACCAATTTATCTTAAAAATTGGATCAAATCAGGAATTTTGTACATAAGAGACCTCTATAGCGCAGATGGGATATATATTTGGTACTTCTATGATAAAATTTTATACAAAAATAATATCTTGTGTGAATACCTCATTATGAAGACTATTTTAATAAATTTTCAAATAGATATGAGTGTGAAAAGGCACAGTATATTAATATAAGACGCAGTACTACTGTACTATTAAAAGGAATCAGATATACACAAATAAATAAAATAAAATCATCTGTTTTTTAAAAAATATTCATCGAAAAGAAATTTTTGTGTCCAGTAACGGAAAATTATTGGAGTGAATTGTTTGATACTCCTACGTATCTTCCATTTATCATGTGAAAATCTCGAAAATGTCTGATAAGCATATAGCAGAATTTAATTATAAATTATTTCATAAATTATTAAACAATTATCTGAGTGTGAGCAAATGGAATCCAAATGTGCAAAAATTTTGTGCTAACTGTGGAGATGTGAAAATATAATGCATCTTTTATTTAACTGTTATGACTCAAATTTTATATGGCACAAAATAAATACAATTTTAGGTTTCAAAATAAGTTGGAAGCACATTGTAATAGGTTTTTATGAAAACACAGATGTTACCAACGGCATGAATACATTGATATCTTACATTGCCTTAATTTTTTTTTAAATATAAGATGAAGTGTAGATTGACAGATACAAGTTGTAACAAAGATTCCCTGTTTAATTTTGTTAAATCATCTTTAAATACATATCACTATATTGCAGAATTTTCATATGAAAATGTACAAATTCACAAATTGCTGAGAAAAGTTTGTATTAATTTGTAAATGTAAATATATGTTACCAGCAGATCCACAAAACCAGTTGTGGAGTCTCTGTGTTAGCATGAGGGCATTATGGACTCTTGAAAGTATGGAAGGTGGCCTATCATGCTAACATAGGAACATACTATATTCTTTATAATTCCATTATACAAGTATTTACACAGTTGTCATAGCTTCTCATATCTTATCCATTATTATTATCATAATTATTAGTATAATTATCATTTTACTTATTGTCTCAAATTGATTATAGCTTTTCTTTTTTCTTTATTCTATGTATAAAAAATCAGTTTATCTGTGTACGTATTATTTATAGCTTTTCTTTTTCTTTATCCTATGTGAAAAGAATCATCAAAATTTTAATGTCAATGCTTTTCTTTTTTCTTTATTCTATGTGAAAAGAATAATCAAATGTCAATGTGTAATGTAGTCTATCTGTGCGTTATTTATATCATTGTTTGTTATCAATAAAGGAGAAAAAAAATCTGCCATGCACAGCACATAAAATACGTTTTTTACTTTAGTGATACCAGGTCAAGCTTAACATGATGCGTATTCTAAAATTAAAACAATAAGAGCTGTATCTTTAAGGTATTTATGTTGCTTGTAAAATGTGCTATTATGATTTATTTGTATGTAATTTAAATCGAAACCAAAATAAAGTTTTAAAATGTTTTAGAAGAAAAATATTTCTGTACAATCGAATATACAGTTTTATATAAGAAATCATTATTGTACTGGACGAAAATAATTCATTTTTGCTTCAATCAAAGCTAATAAAAAATTTCAATAGCAAATATGAACAAAAGGAGTTTAAAAATGATTTATTTTTATTTGTTTAAATTAGTTAATTACGAATTTGCAATAAAATTTTACAATGTCAAACTTCCAATGTTTTTTGAAATATATTTTCCGCATATCTTCTATTTAATTGACACTTCCGTATATTTAAAGTGTTATTTGCTGGTGACTTCAATGCAAGCCTCCTACGTGAGATCCACGTTAATTAAAAAAAATTCGAAATTTTACGCAACTTTGTGGAACGATGTTCTTTGTGCACTCACATGATAGACTTCCGCGTTGAATGTGAACAATTTTCCTTCACACCGAAGGAAACAATGATCGATTACATTTTGTTTGACTGTAAAATTGCATGTAATCTAGATCTCTACTCTGTTTTCAAAGAAGGAACACTTACAATTACATTTGACCATTTACCATTTTTCGTTTCCTTCAGTCTAAAAGCAAAACTGCACTACCTGGAAAATTCTCATTGCAAACTCGCAGCTTGGCATAAGGCTCGTCCTGAGGCTATCAATAACTATAAACAACATACTGAACAGAAGCTGTACAAGATACTTAATGAGCAAATACATACAAAAGATACAAAACATTGAAAAGTACTAATCAAACAATTGTAGGCATCCTAACGACATGTGCCAACTCTTTATCCCGAAAACCAAATGAACCCATTCACAAAATCTAGCTGGACCAAGAACGAAAAGCAGCTCAATACAATAGAAAGGTCACTGCGCCGCATATGGGTTTCCGAGGGCAGGCCCAGAGGTACGTGTTTTCAATTATACTGGGACAACAAACGAGCAAAACGTAACTTTAGAAACGCCCAAACTTGGAATATGAGGAATATCTAAAATCTGTTCACCGAGACCTGGATGAGGCAGCGGAAATAGATAGACAGACGTTTATTTTGGCGTCTTGTCGAACAAAGGCGACCTCGACCTTCTTAAATATATCCAGAAATTTGCGACGCCAGTGGTATAACCCACAACGATCCTGACGGCGTAGCAAATGCTTTTGCTGAATTTAATGAGGAGATTTACCGCCCATTGGAAGACGATCACTTTGACAATCGCTTTAAACTTGTCATCGAGAGTCGTTATACACGCATAAAAACAAGTGTTTCTGAATCTTCCAGCGATAATGACATAACAAAAAATGAAGTAAAGAGTGCAATCTCTTCACTTAAAATGCGCAAAGCTCCAGGCATTGATGGCGTAACAATTGAGCACATTGCGTTCGCAATCTCATTACAAATTCCCTCTGTAAGTTTTACAATGCGATAATGACCCCATATACAAAGGTGGCGATAAACCAAAAACTTCCTGCAATAACTACAGGCCTGTTGCTCTTCTGCCTTGTATTTACAAACCGTTTGAAAAAATTCTGTCTAATAGAAATTCTACCTTAGAAACAACAAATACCTTCCCCAATACACAACAACAAGGTTTCCAAAAACAATTGGGATGTATAACTGCTTTATTCAACCTTCATGAAACATTGAACCATAATCTGGAATATGTCAGGTTTTTGGACACAAATAAAGCCTTCGACACAGTCTGGAGACAGGGATTGATCTACAAAATCAAAAACCTAGGTATTAAAGGCAAATTATGGCAGATTATTGATGACAGTCACTGCAATACTGTAATTGCTGGTATCGTAAACCAAAACAATCCAGATGGTTCAGTGTTTATCAAGGAGTCAGGCAAGGTGGCGTCTTGTCGACATTTTTGTACCTTGTTTTTGTCAACAAGCTCTTACACGAACTAGAACTCTGCGACTCAACATCACTAAAATGCGTTTTGGATCCAAAATGCACAAGTCCTACGCTAACTGACGATATCTCCTGCATTGCCACATCCCCAGCAAATCTTCAGTCCATAATGGATATAGCTTACGCATATGCATGCAGATGGCGCTTTACATTCAATGTATCAGATTCCTAAAATTCCGTGTCAAATATAACAGTGTTCCGGATAAACCAATACTTCTTGGGAACCCTGAAATACCATACAACCATTTGGATATTATCATAAATAACAAAGCAAAAACAAAAGACCGCATCTTGTACGCATGCAACAAAGGGTGGACATCCTTCTATGTCCTATCTGACATCGATATCTCGTGTGTGAATCCTCTTACTATGACTCGACTCTATAAAATTATTGTCCTTCCATCTGTACTCTACGGTTGTGAATTGTGGAGCAATTTGACACAAGAGGATCACAGACGTTTAAGCACTTTTCAACATGGGGTTTGCAAAGCTGTCCTAAATCTGCCCAAGCCCACTCGATCTGATATGTGTGAACAGCTTATGGATATACTCCCCATCCATGCCGAAATCGATGCAAGAAAACTTATTTCTTAGGAAGGCTATGCAACATCAGCACTCGTTGTCTCTCAAACAAACCTTCATCTCAAGACTTTTCTCCTGCCTGACACAGCTGGTTGCCGATCTAAGGGGCTTTATTCCAGATATCATCCATATTCTCAGGAAATACAACATACGCACTTACCTGCTTACCTGGATGACCACAGGTACCTTCCCGCATAAATATTCTTGGAAAACTATTGTCCGATCCGCGATCAACGACTTCTACATTCAACAGAGACAAGCAAGAATGCTCATGGATCCCGACTTTCACCGTTTCAACTCCGTCTTTCAACATAACAAACCTTGTAACATCTGGTCATTTGCGGATAACGCAAGTGATATTCGAAACTTAAAGTTCACTTGCAAGTTAATTGCATCAGCGAAATACATATGTCTTTCAATCTGTCATCTGTGCAATTCCACGTTTGAGGACATTTTCTGTCACGTAACGTTGTCTTGCAGTGCTCTCTCTGACTGCAACAATGAATGGTGGAACACAATTGTCAATTCATTTCATATTGATCTTGGAGCAGAACTGTGTGGCCTTTGTGAATGGATCTTTTTCTGGTTTCCTGGAACGCGAACCACTAACCGTTTTATCTGTATCTCAGGAAAGAAACTTCAGGATTCTAAACTCGAAACTGTTAGTTCGTGCATGCGCACAATACCAAAGGGTATGTGCAGTACTCTCGCGCATATGACTTGTATAGAGCAAATGTGACATTTGTATCTCTTTTTTCACTTTATGCTTATCATTTATTTGAAAATATTATTTGAATTGTACATAGATTAATGTGTTGATTAACTTAATTCTTAATTCTGTATCTCTTTATAGAGGAAATAAATGATGAATGTATTGGACTGGCTGGGCAATGTATTTTATAAACTCACATAAATTCTCCTTAGATTGCATTTAAAGGAATTGGTCAGCTTCCTGCAATCAAATGAAATGCATGAATCAACATAAATGTACGTGCATATATGTTTATAATTAGGTTGAATTTATCATGCATCAGACACCCTTGTACTTTAACAAGTTCTAGCAATATCGCTACCGATGGAAAATTATCAAAATGGAGCTCAACAAAATAGTATGTGATTAAAATATAAATTTGGGACACAATTTTGTGCCTTTTATTGAGAAATTATCACCAAGAATTGATATTTTCCAAAAAAAATCAAAATTCACCATGGATCAGACATTATTTACCATGCATCGGAAAGACGGTATTTCAACCGAAAAAAATATACCTTTATCACAGTGCATTACAATCCTTGATATTGATATACTTTTATATTATATCTAAGAAATAACCCTCAAATTAAATTTATTTGACGATATCGTTGCACAAATATGGAAAGATTCAAGATGCCTTACTCTGCCTAAGAAAGGCTTTAAAATGCTTGTAATGTGGTAATTCGCGCCTTTTTCTCATGCGTTAAAATAATCTGGTTTGTAGAAATCAATTGAGTCAGATTCTAGACGTAATATATCAATAACTTGTATTTTGACTGTAAATTTAGAGTTTTTATTTTCTATTTCCTAAAAAAAACAACTGTCAATTGTGTTCTGTATGAAAATAGTGATTAACTTTGCATCAGAAAGTGTCCGATGCATGGTTAATTTGTGTCCGATGTACGGTGAAATGAGTATACTAGTAAAAACCAGCTCTAATAAGAATCAAACAAACATTGAAGTGAAATTTCTTTACGAATTATGTAAAATAACCAATCCCTGACAAAATTCACCTCGCTCCGACTCGTTCCGTGAAAGTCGAATTTAAAAGAACGATAACTCTAAGAATTGCAAATCATGAATTTCTGGTTATTCCCCTTTGATGATTTAAAATATGACGTAACTTCAAGGCCATTTTGGGGTATTTTTATCACAACATGATAAAAACAATCGGTGTCATTAAAAAAATCAAATCTTCATCTTTAAGACAGAAACAAATAAATACATAGAACTCATAAGTTGAAAGAGAGTTTATTGCCTAAAGTTGTCCGAAGCAAGGTATGTGTCCGATGCATGGTGAACTCCTATGGCAATGTGACCTGTAGCATGTATTCGTTTTATGCGTTCCAGTTTTAAGTGCCTCTCACTCAGATACACACTTTTTAACTTTTTACCTTTGTACAGTCAATGTCACCATTTTCCAATGGATAAGCTCAAAATAAATAATTGTTTGATACATCAAAATTTATAACCAAACAACAATTAATTTGCTTAAAGACCATAATAATGGTTCTCTAATTAATAACACTTTCCTTTGAGATAGATTATATATGACATAAAGGATAGGTACTTTTATCTAATCAATGAACAACAATTTCCTGTCTCATAGCTTTTTTTATTTTGAGTAACTATATGCACCCAATGTGTTTTCTTCCCATGATCCAGTCCAGAGGATTTGCGTTTTGTTGTCATAACATAAGCTGTATGTTCTCTTTATGACTTGCTCTCATGTCCGTATCCGTAACAGAAAGTGACCATCTTTGTCAATGATATGTACTGTGTGGGTTTGTCCATCACACACTAGGATTTTTAAAGGTACTTGGACACAGATTTGAAGTTAATATTTTCTCTATAATATTACAACTTGTATATTTTAATAGCATTTTACACAAAAATTTATTAAAAATCTTATTTCATTTAAAAGTTATTAAAACTTAAAAGTTTTTGGCGGGTCTGATTGACACATCCTTGCACTTTCACAAATTTTAACTTTATTCTTAATACTTAGGAAAAGTGGCCATATTGTTGTGTCTTAATGAAAAATATTAAAACAATCCAGAAAATTCAAAGTAGACAAGTACTAAAACAAAACAAACACACAATTTATTGTCAGTCCGTGCAGATGTGGTGAACAGACTTTGGCGATTTAACGCACCCGATGAATCGTCAACACCAAACAATAACATGTTTACAAAAAACCTGTGTACATAACACGAGTGTGATCGATTCACAAAACCTTGTACACAACGGAATGACGATACTTGTGAAGCAGTTCTGCTTTCTAACATTTCTACTCTGATTAAAATTATTCTTCTTGATTTAAGTTTTAATATCTCTCATTAATACACATCAAGATTGCCACTTTTCCAAATGATTAAGAATAAAGTTAAAATTTGTGAAAGTACAAGGATGTGTCAATCAAACCCGCCAAGAAATTTAAAGTTTTAATAACTTTTAAATGAAAAAAGATTTTTAATTAGTTTTTGTGTGAAATGCTATTAAAATATATAATTCGTGATATTATACAGGAAAAATAAGAAAATATTAACTTCAAATCTGTGTCCAAGTACCTTTAACAGCACGTCTGTGCAGATTCCATATGTTTCTAGCTGTGATTCTGATGGAAGTCCTGTGTAAGAGAAGGGATGTTTTCCTCCATCATCTGTAACAACTATCTGGTTAGAGTCAGACGCAATGACATTTTTATTGCGGTTCTCTGTGATGTATCTAGGTACACTGTACAGATGCTGACCCTTGTTGTCGAGTTGTATTGTCTCTATGTATTGTCCTGTTCTATTGTAACGGTTTACCTTGCCTGTCTTGTCAACATAACGGAGCATGCAGACTAGTAGATCTCCATTGGCGGCGGAGGAAAAGACAAACACTGGCTCCCATGTGTTTGTTCCTTTTATCAATGTAGACCGTGTTCTGTAATCTGTAGAAAGTTGAATAATACTATTACTAGTACCTTTATACATCAATTCACATTTATTGTTCACTGTGTGTGCTCCATATATATTATACCATCTATAATTAGCCTCATTTGTCAGCTGATGCATAATTTCCCCTCCGATATTTACCAAGATTAACACAGTAAAACAGTTTTGCCTAAGACTGATCCAGAACATGTCTGGAGTAAGCATTGAATTATGTGTTACATTACCAGACATTTTCAGTTTTACCATTTTCTGTAACACAGGTGTAGACATCAGTTCCAGTAGTCTTACTTGTCTTTTCCCTCTCTCTGTGATTTGGATTTTACTCAGTAACTCAATCACATTCTCCTTGTTTATATTCCCAGTCATGTTGATATTCATAGTCAGGGAAAGCAAGGCGTTTTTGGTGATATGTAAAGTTTCTTTTATCGTAGGAATAAATTCGTTTTTAAGAAAAAAGATGACTTTTACCGTTCTATAAGCTGACTGTTCATATCTGTGTTCATAAATTTGTATGCTGGCAAGGGTTCGCTTCCGTTGTTGTTATTCATGATTAACCTCGAAAATTTTGACTTTAACATCACACAGTACCGTGTCAACCACGTCCTTTAGTCCCTGGGCTTTTGTTGATATCTTTAGCTTAACATTTTTAAGGTTGGTTATATTGGTTTGTTCAGTTTTTAAATTAGTTTTGATGATTTTAAGGAGAACACTACTATTATAGAGATTTTCACGGCTGATCTTTCGAGTGATGTCTTTGTGTTGTTCACGGTTTGTTTTGTACGCTGTTCTAATGTTCATCATTTTGTGTAGTTGGTATTTTTTACAATTTGCACAAACAGGAAGTTCACATGAATAACAGTATTTCTCATAAACTTTGTCTGGATGTCTCAAACAGGTCTCCTCTTTTAACATATATTTATATTTCTCCTGGTAAATCACATTATGGTGCTTGGTATCTAAAACAATAGCGTGTATCTCTTTACACTGCAGACGCAGATTACATTTACAAGTGTTACAGAAGAATTCTGTATGTTTATGACATTGAGAGCAGTGCTGGCCTTTAATACACTGGGTGCTTTATCCTGATCCCATAATTTAGAAGATCCTAGTCTCTAAAAACAAAATCTCCTGACATAAATAGAAGAAAAAGAAAATAGTAAGAAAAATAAAGCTTCTAAAATGAATTTTTTGCAAATTAAATAGTAATTTCTTCGCCTTACCATTTAAATTTTTAGCATGTGCTAGCTATTTACTGTGGTATTATCCTAATCTTTGAGAGGAAACAAACCTCGGTCTGTCTTTACACTGTAGATACACGTCAAGTTTACGTTCGGTACGTTACAGTTCTGCATCTCCTTAACAAGGAAACACTGTCTTACTTTACATTGGAGATTTTATATTTGTGTGTTCATTATTTGAATTGTACAATATATTAATAGTGATTTATCTCATACATCCTTTAAGGTATACATTGAGACAGAGCAACTGCTATAACTTCTGGAAGATTTATTCTCTCCTACAGAGCAGTCAAGTCATCTGTATAGAACAATCTGTGTTCAAAACTAATATTAAACAAGGCCTTAACAATGATTACAAAACATATCAGAAATAAGAAGATTATCTTAGTTATATGATGATATGGAATATTATACAAGTGAATTTTCTCAAAAAGATTCATTTTAACTTTAAAGAAAGTAATGTTAACAAAGGGTTTCCAATTTATTCTACCTTAATTGTTTAACCAGTCAACAAAATGTTATAAATAAATTAGTGCTACTAAATATTATTTTTCTTGCTGACAAAGAATGTGATGAGTTTGGATGTTTTTTTCTACAATAATTCCTTAGTGATGTTAATCAAAAGTGGATTAAAAAAGCCTTCAAGAAATTAAAGGGACTTTGAAATAAACATCAAACAACATTATCTCACGAATTATTAGGCACACTATCATATACAGTTTAATTTAATGACCCAGGGATCATAAAGCATCAGAAAACTTTTGAAAATTTTTAATTGAAATAAGTAGTTTTTTTACAGGACATTGTAATACAAAAAACACCTTACATATGTTTTTTTTAATATTCCACTTAAAAAGATACTGATTATTTTGCTATATCTTCACTCACAATGTACTTTCGCCTAAAAATTATCAACAGCATGAATGGAAATTTAACCGAGACGCAAATTTAGAGATTTCTCCTTGGTAGTTAATTTTAGCGAGAAGAAGTTTTTGCGATTTTAATATGCTCAGCAATCAAGCTAAAACAAAATAAAACACAATTAATTTTTAGCGATATTCAATTTTTGCAATCCAACCATTTTTACTAATAATGCAAACATTAAATCACCCCTAAAATTTAATTCTAATTATACAGTATATGTATTACCGAACTGTATATTCATTAACTTTTATTTGAGTAGTTCAGGAAGTAATATATAAATATTGCATGTAGTTGAGTGTAACGTTGAAAATTTTCACCCCAAGAAAACCATTGTTAACCGCGGCGCAGCCATTCATAATTGACAATGTTTTTTTTTGGGGGGGGGGTTGAATATTTTTAATGTTACATTCACTTACATGCAATTTTTATTATATTACACTGAATGTTTTATACGAACACATAAATTCTGCGCAGTCGCTATTTTGTGGAATATCACCCGTCGTCAAGCAATGTTGACTGTTGCTATGCTGGAGTGCGTGGCTTCATTATTCAGCTGGTAATAGTGTTTTTTAACAAATGTTTCTTAACCAATCACATTCAACTAATTTACATGAAAGTATAATATTATATATTACTGACCTGTCAGATATTAAAAAAAATTGTTAAAACATGGATTTTCATCTTAAATTTACACATGTATGTACACCAACGACACCCTGACAAACCTTGGGTTCCAATCATACTCCCAATTAGAACTTTGCAGATACTTTTGTGAACTCAATATTTCTGCGTTCGTAAAGACACCCGAAGATTTTCAAATGATCTTACCCCATTGACTTGCAGTTCCTATCTTATTCGTACGAAACGACAGGTGTTCACCACCATCGGAACATCACTCGTCCTTTTCCGTCAAGTCGAGAAACTTGACTTGACGGAAAAGGACGAGTGATGTTCCGATTGCTTGCTTGAGTACTCGACGATACAGCTTGGGAAATAAGATCACACAACTAAGCATGAGGCGATCTGCTGATTCAGAGAGACAGCTTTAAATCGATGAATGTTTCCTGCGTTAATTAGATTGGTCAATTCTAATAAATTAAACTACTTTGCAGATTTGTTGCACTTCTATTTTATCCAATTAATTAAAAGTAGGCCATGCAATGACATAGGGGCTTGCTGATCTGTTGATATTATAACACGTCTGAAAATTTAGAATAAATTTATCAAAGTGAAATTTCTTGTATAGACTGACTTGCCTTCTTGTATCCGCGATAGGTAGTACACGGTATTTTGTGCGTAGGGTAAAGACAGGCAATTCCAGTTTATTGTATATATTGGCTTTGTATCACATGTTTAACACTCCCGTGAAACAAAAATCTGTAAGAAAAAAAGAAAGAGAAATATTTATATTGTATGTTTGTATTGTATTGTTTGATATTTATTTTTAAAATTTAAAAACCCAAACTTATTTGGTATATTTAATTTTAATATCTTATTTCAGAAGTCTAAATTTCCAAGTTTCCAAACATGTTTTTAGAATTTTAAGTTTTTATATCTTTTACCTCAAACATGCAAATTTCAAATTTCCAATAACAAACTTTATTTTAAACTTTTGAGTTTTAATCTACCGTTTGTTTAGAAAGTTTACACTTAACAATCTTAACAAAATTAGCTTAAAAACTTCGAAATTTTAACTTATAAAACATTCTAGATTTTTATGCGCCTGGATCGGAAAATCGGAGGCATATACTGTGTTTGTCCTGTTTGTAAGATTCTCAACAACACATGTGCTCAGTAGCCATCTTTTAATACACTGAATGACGTCACAAATACAAAGACAATACAGATCACGAGACAAGCGGCATTACTCTTGTTACATCTCCCTTTTTAAGATATTTGTGAAATAACAGTTTTTACAAATCAGACAATCTACTGCTAAATAAATGCTAAATAAATGTACTGTAAATTTTAAATCCCAAATTTAGAATTCTGTGTAACAATAAAATATTTATAAAACAAATCTGCCGCATTTCAAAACATCACTGGACACATGAATTAACTTTAAACATAAAAAGAGTTTGGAAACATCCATACATGTAGACTGAAAAAACACTGAAATTATTACAGGCTTTAAGTTTGGTATCTTGCCGGTAACACTGACGCTCTTCCGGACCTTGTGAATCGGACTTTGGGATTTGACATTTTCACATTTTCATTATTTTCACATATTTTGACACTTTCACTTTTCACTGCCTTTACTGGCTGACACGACTCTTAAGTATCGATAACACTCCTTGAATCTGTCTGCGTTGAATCTGCCTGCACTGGTGGAATGATCACTACTTCGTCTTCTTCCTCCCTAGAATTTTCTGGAACACACTTTTCCTTGGTTTTCACCAAATCCTTGTGATTTCTCCTGAACATCCGGTTTCCTGATTTTACTATGTAGGATCTTGGTTCCTCGCATTGTTTGACGACTTGTCCTGGATTCCATGAAGTTGATGATGATTGATGTGAACGAATTCTAATTACGTCTCCTCTTGCTAATGGCGTCCTTTCTTTGGCATTTCTATCATAGTAGTGTTTTTGCTTCTGCTGTTTAGATTGTAGATTTTTCCTGACGGATTTCCCAGGGAAGTTGTTAGGTGTGTAGAGTGATGATTTGGCTGGAATGAAAGATCTGGTTCTGCGGCCCATCAGAAGTTGCACGGGTGAAAGTCCCACACCAGAAAGTGGTGTATTGCGAAGCTCTAAAAGAGATAAGTATGGATCTTGATGGTCTTCAATGGCCTTTTTCAGAAGTTTTTTGGCCGTCTGTACGGTCCTCTCTGCAAGTCCGTTGCTCTGGGGGTACCTTGGAGATGATGTGATGTGCTTGAAACCAAAGTCACTAGCAAAAGCTTGAAATTCGCAGCTTGAATACTCTGGTCCGTTGTCACTAATGAGTGTTTCTGGAATGCCATATCTAGCAAAGTTTTGACGAAGACATTTGATAACCGTCAGACTTTTGGTATCCTGTAACATTGACAGTTCGAAGAACTTAGAGAAGTAGTCCACTAGCACTAAGCAAGAGTCTCCATTTAAGTAAAAGAGATCAGTGGCCACTTTTTGCCATGGTCGGTTAGGCACTTCATGTTGTAAAAGTGGTTGTTTCTGCTGTTTATTTCTGTGTTTATTGCAAACTTCACTTAATTTGTTGACTCATCCCAGGCCAGTACAGTAATTCTCGTACTCTGCTTAAGCTTTTTTTCAATTCCCATGTGGCTTAGATGAATTCTTTTCAGCATTTCATCACGCATAGATGATGGAGTAATGATTCTATCTCCCTTGAACTCAAGTCCGTCAGTTATGTTGATCTCATCTCTGAGGTTCCAATTCAGATTTAACTCCGGATCAATTTTCAACTTGGATTCTGGCCAACCATTAATCACGGTTTTCATCAGTTTCATAAGTAGTTCGTCCTTTGCAGTTTCAGCCTGGAATCGTTCCACATTTTCACATGTAATCGGTTTGTTCTCGAGTATATGAACCTCAAAGTCATCTTCTGATTCATCATCTCTTAATGCTGCGCGACTAAGAGTATCCGCAATGTGAAGTGTTTCTCCCGGAGAGTACTTTACTCTCAAGTCATACTTCTGGATTCTTAACATCATTCTCTGCAATCTCAGTGGTGCATTGGATAATGGCTTTTTGTAAAGGTTTTCCAATGGCTTGTGGTCCGTTTCTATGTCCACTACTTTCCCATACACGTAATCATGAAACTTAATGAGTCCAAACACTATAGCGAGTAGCTCTTTTTCAATTTGAGCGTAGTTCTGTTCAGCCAAATTTAAGGATCTCGACGCATAAGCTATCGGTTAATTTCCTTGTAGAAGACATGCTCCCAGTCCTGCAGAAGAAGCATCTGCTGAAATTTTCACTGGAGCTGACACGTCATAGTATTTGAGAACAGGTGCACTTGTAATTGCATTTTTCAACTCCTCCAACGCTTGTTGGTGTGTCTGTGTCCAATGCCATTCAACATTCTTTTCTAGAAGTTGACGCAACGGTCTGTTCACTGTTGACATATTGGGTATGAATTTTCCTAAATAGTTAATCATTCCCAGGAATCTTTGTAGGTCTTTCTTGTTTTCCGGACTCTTCATCTCAACTATTGCTTGAACTTTACTTTGACAAGGCTTCAATCCATCAGGTCCTAACACATGACCTACAAATTTGACTTCTGACAGCCTGAGTTTACATTTTTGTCTGTTAAACCTCAAGTCAACTTCTTGTGCTCTTGCTAACACAGATGAAAGTCTATGATCATGTTCTTCTTGATTCCGTCCATAAATTAAAATGTCATCAGCTATAGTACTACACCCATCTATGTCGGAAAAGATTTGCGATATTGTTCTCTGAAAAATTTCTGGCGCACTTGAAATTCTGAAGGGAAGACGTTCAAACTTGTATCGCCCGTAAGGAGTATTAAATGTTGTCAACCAAGTGCTCCTCTCTGACAACTTGATTTGGTAAAATCCTGAGGCAGCGTCAAGAGTGCTGAAAACTTTTGCATCTTTTAAAGTTGCGGCTACCTCCTCAACTGTTTTCAGCGGATAATGTTCCCGTTGAATTCCGCGATTTAAGTCCCTTGGGTCCAAACAGATTCTTACTTTTCCATTGGGTTTTTCTACAATGACGATCGGATTAACCCATGTTGTTGGTTTTTCTACTTTCGTGATGACTTTCTCACTAACCTTCCTATCTAACTCTTCCTTGACTTTCGATTTTAATGCGTGCGCAACTCTTCGTGGAGGGTGTACTATAGGTGTAACGTTTGTATTCACTTTAATGTCATATTCTCCTGGCAAACATCCGATGCCAGAAAATAAGTGTTCGTATTCTTTGATGACACTGTCTGTACTCACAGTACTATGATTTTCATCGACCAGATTTACACGTTGGACAAGCTTCAAATCCAGACAAGTTTGTAGGCCAAGTACAGGTACAACATCATAATCCACAACATGAATTACGGCATCATAATACTTCCGTTTGTATTCTAACGCAACGTGAGCCTTGCCAATAGCTTTAACTTCATCCTTGGAGTATGAGAATAATCGCAACTTCGATTTGCGAATATCCTTGATTCCTGCTTCTTTGCAAAGTTTCTGCGTGATCACATTACACTGTGCCCCTGTATCTATCTTGAAGTCAACAGAAATGTCATTGATTTTCACTTGAACCATCCAGTCCTGTTCCCTATCCTTGTCTGTGTTCTCGATCCCGTATGCTAGGAATTCGTTGTCCGACAGTGAATCTCCGTCTGCATCTGAATTGGACTCATGCTGAAGCATGTGCACACGGTCTCCCCGACTTTTACACATTTTTTCAAAATGATTCATTTTCTTGCATTTTCTGCACTCCTTACCGTACACTGGACAGTTTCCTCGAGCATGAGAAGTTCCACAGCGATTACATTTTCTTTGCCGTGATTTGCTTTTGTCTCTATCCCGTGTCGGTTTGTTGTTTTTATGACGCGAATTTCCTCTGCCACGTCTGAACCCGCCATGTGCTCCTTGCGCGACCACGTGATTTATAGCTTTCTCATCTACGATGTTTTTAATTTGTGATTCACTGGCTTCATTAGCACGACAAATGTCTACAGCCCTCTGTAATGTAAGGTTTTCTTCTCTCAACAGTCTCTTTCTTACAGAGTCACTCTTGATCCCGCATACGATCCGATCTCGGATAAGAGAATCTTGTAAATTTTCAAACTCGCAACTTGCAGCTCTTTGTTTTAGATCAGTAACATACGCATCTATGCGCTCACCTTCTTTCTGTACCCTGGTGTTGAACATGTGCCTCTCATATGTAATGTTCTTCCTCGGGTTGCAATAAGCCTCGAATTTCTCACAAATGTCCTTGACTTTTTCTTTATCTTTGTCATCCCAGGTAAACGTATTATAAACCTCAATGGCTTCAGCGCCAACCACGTGGAGTAAGGTCATAGCCTGCACCTTATCATCTTTCTCCGCCGTTCTGGACGCTATATTGTATATGTCGAATTGCTGCTTAAATCGCCTCCAATTCTCCTTTAAGTTTCCGTTTAAGTTGAGTGCGGCTGGAGGGTTTAACCGGTCCATTTTTCTTCTGACACCATGTAAGATTCTCAACAACACATGTGCTCAGTAGCCATCTTTTAATACACTGAATGACGTCACAAATACAAAGACAATACAGATCACAAGACAAGCGGCATAACTCTTGTTACACTGTCTGTCTGTTTGTCTGCTTGCTTTTGCCATAAATTTTGAACCATGAATGGATGAGATTTCATATTTGGTATGTTTACTCCACTAATTAAGTTTCTTCAAATGACCCCAAGGGCAATGGCTTGTGACCTTGACTATGACCTATATGCTAAAAATAGTTTTTTCTACAAACATTAACCTTCGTCCTAACGTTTGAACCATAAAAGATAGAGACTTCATATTTGGTGTGCATACACCACTGATAAAGCTCTTTTATATGACATCAATAGATTTGTGACCTTGACTGTGACCTACATGCTAAATATAGTTTTTTTGTTTGCAAATAATAACCTTCGCAATAACTTTTGAACGAAGAAAGAAAGGGAATAATTGCCACGTATACTCCACCGAATAAGTCCTTTCACATGTCACCAAGGTCAATGACCTTGTGACCTGGACTGTGACCTATATGCTGAAAATATCTTTTTTGAACCTTCATCATAACTTTTGAACCATGAGAGATAGACTTAATTTTTGGAATGCATACTTCACTAATCAAGTCCTTTCAAATTACATCAAGATCAATTACCTTTTGACCTTGACTGTGACCCTAATGCAAAAATATTTTTTTAACTTTGTTGCCGCCAGGTACATAGTGTTTCACGAACACATCTTGGTTTTAATTCAGAATTATGATTCTAACATTCAAATTTCAAATGACCAATGCACTTGGAGTATTTACATATTTACTTCAAATATCCAAAATAACAAATTTAAGACCTGTTTCAAAAATTCTTTTGGTTAAGCAAAAGAGCTTTTAGATAAAGCAAAGGCTTTAGAAAATTTAATGTTGAATATCTTCCGCAATTCATTTCTCTCAGTGCAATTTTTGAACGCAAAGTAAACTCGAGGAAGCGATAATCATCCATAATATAGCACTCTGCACGATCTGTTTTGGTTTCCCCGAGGTATTTAAATACTACGTCAGCGAGAGTTTTTATCAGCCAATGAGCGCGCCCGGAAGAGGGATCTCTTTACAATACTGATATCGAGGATCAGACAGGCAACCTAATCTACTTACCCCAAAGCCTCATGAGAAAACTCCAAATTAGATTTATATCAAGCCCGATCATTAGAAAAATATTGAAATTAATTACAGGACCAAATCAAAGGATAGCCATGGCTAACAATATTTATTAATTTTATTGAAAATTTAAGATACTTGGTTGACTCAGCTATGAACGCTCTCTGTTAACCCTACTATGATTTATTTACTAAATATCCGCATTTGATAAACTGAAGAAAAATAAGAGAGATTTGGTAGTCGATGAACATATATGGGATTGCTTTCCTTAAGATCATGTATTCTACAAGTATTTCAATATTTAAAAAAACACGAATTATGTCTGTAAGTGCAATTTCTTAACAGAAAATAATGAAAGTAATTATTGAAGTATAGCAAGAAAAAAATACTTCATTAGTGTAACTTGGTAAATATCAAACTACCCGATGTAATCCTAATTCGAGGACTTAATATGAATATTATATCCAATCACAGTTAAAAGCATATTTTTCTTGTCCCATGTTTTACCTAGCAAAACCTGGTACACTAATACTGTTGTTTATTAGGACTTTATCATATTCATAGTGTCATATGACCGAAATCAAATGTATAACAAAGTAAACTTGTGATAAATGCCTGTTATCAGTTACTTTACAATCTTAATATGTAACTTGTGATGAGAAACATACTGTATTATAATTAATTTATTAAAGACATATGACACTATTAGAAAAGGCATCTCGCACTTGAAATGACCAATACTGGATGGAAAACACCATGGAAAAATAATAGCTGCTGTACATGTCGTATAGTTTAATAAAAGAAAGCTATAAATTTGTAACTGCATAAATATCAATCACACACAGTTTCGTTATAATGTAAGAAAAAAGACATGTATTCCATATAAATTTACATCTTAAAGATATACAACAGTATTGTTAAAAAAAATTCAACCTTGGTGATAATAAAGCAAACGTTAATAGTATTGTTTTGTACATTTTAAAATAGTTTTGTCTGTTTGCATTTTTATTTTTTTTTAATTCAATTTTATGATATCTTCAAATGATGACCGTTCACTGTAGTTCAGTCAGTAGAGCAGTTGCACCGTGATTGGATTATCTTGAGTTCGAATTTCGAATCTTGGCCGCGTCTTACCTAAGTCCAAAAAGGGGTAGCAACTGTTCCTTCGCCATGCACAGGCCTTTGAAGTGACAGTTACAGATTCTTTTTTGAAAACTTCCAAACCGATGTCCCTTATCACTATTAAGATCACTCACTGCTCAATTCCCCTAAGTTCCGAGTAACGGTCAAAATTTGAAGCCGTTCACTGGTAAATCTTGACGTCTTCACATTTGTGGAATTTTCAAATGCGCAATTAATCAATCAATCTTCACAGGCTGAACCTCTGTCATTAAATGAATGGCAGATTCCTCCTGTATATTTATATGTGTTACTTGATCAATAAAAAAGGCCTTATGGTGAATGTGACGTGACTCGTCAACAGGGGAATCTAACTATTTCGGGCACCTGATCCCACTTATAAATTTTTCCGGAGGTCGTGTTAATGCCCTTTTCTGAAATTCTTATTTCTTAATTAATTTGATTTGCATGTTTTTCTTTTTGATGAGGGAATTGATGACTAATAACAAGTCTTTTAATATAATGAATTTTTTTTTTTTTTTTTTTTTACAATTTTAATATTTAAATCTTATTTATATATTTGATAAGCATTAACTGAAATCAGCTTTTCTTGGCTTTGTATTAGATTAGATTTACTAGTGATAAAAATACTACAATCCATTTCCAATTTCTTTTTTTTTTGAGTCGTTAAAGTATATACTTAATCAATTTATTATTTTCTTGTTTAAATTAAATGAAGTAAAAGAAAAATATTGAAAAATTAACAGATTACAATAAGCTAAATGACGAAAAATCATTAACAAAGCAAAGCAATAGGCAGAAATAACAATTTTGTGAAGATGGAGGAAAAAGAAGTCAATAAATCAGTATAAATAATCTTGGCCTTCATCACCATTGAAAACTTAATGTACATATGAAGCGTATAATTAAAAAACAGATTGTACAAATTCTCGTTAAGTAAGATTTAATCTTTAAAAGAAGAATTGGACATCTGCCAGAAAAGTCTTCAGATCAAGTTCATAGTCCCACAACCCCCACTGCTTACTCCTAAACGGAGAAACCTTTAGATATTTCAGCGTGTAATGGCTGGAAAATGTCAGTCAGCCAGTCAGCATTCGACATCCTGAAAAAATTGTTTTTGCTGATAAGTTCATAAAATATGGACCATAGAACTTTCGAAATGATGACTGTACACATGTGTTTGGCTGATTTTTTTTGTCAAAAGTTTATGTTGTTTTATAAATTCGGTGTATTAAGCAAGCTCTTGAGCATTGATTTTTCAATGTTTAATCATTTATGTTCTTGTACTTAAATATTTTTTTTCTTTTGTAGGATTGAAAATATAATTCATACTTTTATATTTATATAGCTGAGCCTCGATAACACGAACATTATTTCAATGATGATCAATCCTGAACCTTCGAGCAGATTCGATTAAGGACCTTTATTTCTAAAATTTTGCATAATTTCTAATATAAACATTAAATATGGAACCATATCTCATGAAAACATTGCAATTAAATTGCATTCAAAAAGAATAAATGAAACAAATGGAGATAACAAACAGTATATTAGATCAAATGTCCATAAAAAAATAAAATATAGGAGTAGAAAAAACACGGGTCTCAAAACATCAGATTGGGACCAGGTGTCTTGGAGGAGTGAGCAGCCTTTCTGACCGGTCACATCCGCCCTCTGTTCCTTGGCATGATCTGGAAATTTGTCAGTCAGCATTTCATTCAATGATAAATTGTTTTCGTATCGTTTCTCTAGTTTGACAGTTCAGAGAAAATTCGGAATTCATTCATCAGAATCCTAAGTAACTCTGAATCTACAATACAATTTCCCTAAAACATCACATAAAAGTTAAACAAATAAAACATTCGCTCTGTTTTAATGAATAAATAGTTAAGAAGACGATTTTTCATTCAAATTAGCAATTCTCAGGCTTATGTTTTGTAATGCAACATACATAAGACGTCATGTGACGTCAGAGTGTAGACGCTCCAAATGGCACGACGTGTGGTTAGACGAGCTTGATAAAAATTATTATCGAATAAGTATCTGCACTCGTCGTAAGGGTTGCATTTTTTATTTTTTGACTTGAAATGATTTACTACCTTCTCGTAAAACACCTAAATTTTTACACTGTGACCATTTTTATTACTTACACTATACTTAAATATAACGAGCAACAAAACACTTTAGATATTGAAAAAATTTATGAACGGAACAACACTGCTTCATATAAATAAATTAATTCTGTTTGGGCGATAAACGTATCAAGGTCAAGATCTTGTAAAGGAAAGAAATCACACACGTATCTTAAATATATCACTTAAAAAGCATGTCCAGCGCGGTGTTTGCTCTTTAAGAGCGCTTCTTCACAAAGAAATCTTCAAGTCCCAGAATGATTTCTCAGTCATGGTCTTAATGGATTCATCTGTTTTCTGGTATTGGGTCTTTCCTTTATTCCTGTAGTATTTCTCCTAAATTAACTGAAGGCTACATGCATGATTCTTTCTCAACCTCCATGTCAAGAGTTTCTTGAGATTGCTAAGCTTAAGGTAGTAGATTCTTCTCCCAAACATCTGAATCATTTTCTGTGGGAAGACACCTTCAAGGCTGCTATCAAAGTCATTGGTGATTCCCTTAGCAGTCTCGTAAATTTAATCAGTGATATGAGATATCATTATTTTCTTGGGGTTAGGAAATCCGACTAGCTTTAAGCTCTTCTGGATGATTGAGTCTGTTGCATCCTACCTTGCTATTTATATCCAACAGATGGCAACAAGAATGGGAATTTCCTTGCACAGTCTGTGATATATTGGGTGTCGTCAATTTTGGTTACTAGGAGCTTCATCAATATTTAAGAAGGTTATATCAAAGTCTATCCAAACGAATTAGGACTCTTTTAAAATCCAGAGGACACATCACACAGTTTTCGCCCTAAAGGTCAGTTTTTGCTGTTACGTACAATTATATTTAGGTAAAGATTTTCGGTATGTACTTAGGTCTTTGAAAAAACTAGGCCATTTACATTGTAGGAACATACCTCTGGCCAGCTACAATAAATAACGAACTGGAGACATTAAATTTTATTATATAGTGGATATATACATAACAAACTGGATATATACTTAACAATTCGCATACATACATAACAAGCTGAATACATGAATAACAAAATGGATGCATACTGTAGAAACCGGATTCAATCATAACAAACAAGATACTCACAAAATAAACTTGTTTCATTAAAAACAAACTGGAAACATACATAAAAAACTGGATTCTTGTAAAACTAACTGGATACATACATAGCAAACTGTGTACATATTGAACAAGATTGTAAGATTCAACCAAATTAGCGTTTATGTGCATTGATTATAAGTGAACACGAGAAAACTCGGAAATCAACAATGTATAATTATTTCAAATCATTTTTGTGCATGCTTTTACGTACATGTAACATGAATTATGAGATAAAGACGATAACAGGTATATGTATATCTGATTTATCTATATATTTTGGATTGTTTTATCATTCAATGGTACATGTAAACATGAAAGTAGGGAAATTTATTCGATATTTACATTATTAATCTTAATAATGTGGTTCATATAAAAATTCTCTTTTTATTCGAATGTATCAAACAAGATTGATGATATTCTTATCCTTTTGACATTGGTCTAAAAGTGTTTAAGTCAGGGTATAAGAAAGGTCTGAACTTCTAATTCTTTTTCTTTATTTTTTTTCATAGTCCATCGGTAGATTTGGACATGGACAAACTATGCAGGACTATTTCACAAATTCACATATTCTCCAGGAATTGGATTTCTGAGGACTTATCAACAACCTCAGTAACTATAATTACATGAAATAAATAACTCAACAGAAATTAATATGTATGTACATGAAAATTATCCAGATATGCAGAATGTATTAGTTTTAAGAGTGTCGAGTTCAAATGCCTTTCACTAAGGTGGACATTTTACTAAATTATCTATTATTTTAAGATTGAAAATAACGCAGAGAAGCTCAAAATGTGCTATGGTAAAAAGTTATGACCAAATAAAAAATCGACAATGTTTACGATTCTCTGATTACAATACCTGTGATCGAGAAAAATGATGCGTGACAATTAAGGATGTATATATACTTATCATATAATCAAACTTCGTTATCAATGAATCATAATTAACTTTCTAACATATTTTTTCCAAATTTTGTAAAGTATCTATAAGCACATATTTTGTTGCTGTCCCAGAAACCAACCCAGAGGAGATGAGTTTTGTTGTCATAACTTAGGGTGTGTGGAATTTTTCCTAAATGTCCTGTCAGTATCGTTGACAGAAAGTGACCGTCCTTGTCAATTTTTTGTATTGTCAAAGTTTTAAGATCACACACAATGATATGTGACAGAGCGTCTGTACAGATTCCACGTGGCTGTAGTCGTGATCCAGATTGATGTCCGGTATAAGAGAAGCGATGTCGTCCTACGCGATCTCTCACCACTACAGCACCACGTAACCAGTTATAGTCAAACACAATGACATCTCCGTTGCGGTTCTCTACAATGTATATAGGATTACTGTACAGTTGCTGAATCCTATTGTCACGTATTGTCTGTATGTGTTGTCCTGTGCTATCGTATCGATTTATCTTGTTTCTATTAAAACAAAACTTCCTAACCAGTATAATGAGTAGATCTCCATTGACGGGTGAGGAAAAGACACATCGTGGCTTCCATAGGTCTGTTGCTTCTATCAATGTAGACGTTGTTCTAGTATCTTAAGAAAAAATGAAAATTTCGTTATAAGGGCCTATAGAGATCAATTCACCTTTATTGTTCACTGTGTGTGTTCCATACATAGCATTCGATCTTGAATAAGTTATACTTGTCAGATGATACAGAAGGTCCCCCGCTGTGTTTACCGTGAAAATAGCTTTGACTAAGACTGATTCAGATCAGGTCAGAAGAAAGACAAGAAAGTGCATTACAAGGTCAGAAGTTTTCAGTTTAACAGTTCTGGCTAACACGGCTGAAGACATCATTTCCAGCAGATCCTCATTTCTTACTTGTCTCTGTCCTCTCTCTATTATTTGAATTTCACTCAGAAACTCAACAACATACTCCAGGTTGATTCCTTCACTCAAGAAGAGAAAGGCGTTCTGTGTAAGATCAGGAGTGTCTTTTATTTTTGGGACCAAGATGTTTTTACAAACTAAGAGGAATTTTATCGCTCTGTTCACTGACTGATCGTATTTATGTTCATAGTTTTCTATTCTGGCGAGGTTTTTGAGCAGTTCTCTCTTGTGTTGTAATTTGTGAATCTTGCAATTGTATAACCTGTCTTGAACATTACACATTAAAGTGTCAATGAAGCCCTTTAGTCTCTGGGCTTTTGTCAACGTTTTTAAGTGATGATTGAAAATCTTTGTTTGAGCAGTTTTAAAATCAGTTTTGATGTCTGCCAGGAGAATAGGGTTATTAAAGAGAGCCTCACTTCTAATCCTGTGAATGATGTCTCTGTGATGTTTACGGTTTGTTTTATACGCTGTTTTAATGTCCTGTATTTTGTGTTGTTCATGTTTTTTCACACTTGATACAGAAAGGACATTTACATGAATAACAGTATTGTTTATACATTCTGTCTGTATGTCTCACACAGGGTTCGAGTTTGGTAATGTCATATTTATCACGGTAAACCACAACATCATGGTAAATGGTATCTAAATCAATAACATGTTTGTCTTTACACTGTAAACATAGGTCATGTTTACATGTTTTACAGTAGTATTCCGTGTTCCTCTGACATTGCGAACAATGCGGACTGTATACTGTTTAGTCAAGGCTTTATACAATACCGCTTTATGATGTTTAGTAAGGGAGTTTGTAGCATGTCTCTCTTTACACTGTAGACACAGGTCAAGTTTACACGTGTTACAGAAGACTTCTGTGTCCCCCTGACATTGAGAACACTTTCGTATCTTACACTGTGTAGTCAAGGCTTTATACATTATCACTTGATGATGTTTCGTAGGGAGGTTGGTAAAATGTTTGTCTTTACACTGTAGACACAGGTCATGTTTACATGTATCACAGTAGAATTCCCCCCCCCCCCCCCTGACATTGAGAACATTGCCGTATCGTATACTGGACGCTTGATCCTAAACCAATGATTTAGAAGATTTTAGTCTCTAAGAACATAATCTCCTGAAAGAAGTATAAGCATATCAAAATAGTTAAAAATGGAAAGCTTCCAAATTGAATTATTTGGAAATTTAGATATTGATTTCTTTTTCTTTTCATTTAATTTATTTTATCATACACTGTCCCGAAACTATTTTCCGGAATGTCATTATGGTCAATGAGGTTTAACTTTTAATAACAAAAGATATCCAATTACATGTATATGTACATGAGAACCCCCTCGACAAAAACTCATTCATTTACATTTTCATCAGGAAAACTCTGTTAGCTGACAAGAAAAATCGTGTACTGGTTACATTATGGCTAGATTTACTAAATATAATAAAACGCTGACTTAATTTTGGATATTTGTAAATGCACTATTTCGTTTATGGGTGCCAATCGTCTAAAGTAGTATTTAGACTGTTAACGGGCATAAAAGAAAATAAACACAATGACGTATATTTAGAAAATAGTGCATTTTACAAATATTCAAAATAATTAAAATTTTAAATATAAAAAAAAAGTATGTTAATAACGAGGAGCAATTTGTAACCATTGTAATTACTATACATTTTTGAAATTCCTGATTTCGAAATGATGAAAGCAGACGGTTGGACGTCCTCCTTTACTACCCTAAATTATTTGGTAAATAATGTAGTTGAAAGGTAAACATTTAAATATAGATCTTGTTCTCAAGAACAGCAAATCCATGATAGGTAATATTTTAATGGAGACATCTTCAGGTACTTTAGATTTCAAAATTGTTCATGTCCCTCGGAATACGATGTGACAAAACTGGCCATCACAGTTTATGTATGAACATACACAGAAACATTTTAAGATCTTGTTCCCAAGAACAACAAATCAATGATGGTAATATTTTTAAGAAGACATTCTCAGGTAGTGTAGATTTCAAATTTGTTCATATCTTGACCCCCTGCGTAAGGTAATAATGGATGACCAAAGCTTAACAAAGGAATACATGGGAACATTTTTCACAAGAACATAAATGTCGTGATTGGTCATGTTTAAATTGAAGTATCCTTAGGAAGTGCAGATTCAAGTTTTCAAATCAAGGCCCCGTTGGGTAGGCTGGAACAACAAGGAATTATCAAATTTTAATTCAGGAATTCCTAGAAAAAATCTTTGAAATCTTCTCTTCTTTGAGAACAGCTAGAAAACAATGTGGTTTGCCATATTTATACTTTACATTTCTGAACCGATTAATCTTCTGTCTTTCCCTTGCTCTGGTGAGTGATGTGGCCCCTGAGCCTCTTGCTCGATACATATCACGATATATGAGCCTCGATGTGATATCAATCAGAATACTGAAAACCAATTTTTTTTTGCGTGCAAGAAATTTTGCGATGTTTACATGTACGAGAGCCTCGTGATCGCAAATATTTCTCGCCACGAACGGGTCCTTAAAGTGTATATGTCCATTAAAAAGATATCCAAAATGACTTGATCGCAAAAATTGATTTCTACGCCCGCGTGGCGTAGTAATATGATGTCTGCTTTTATAGGAGTTAATCCTTACATTCAGTATTCAGATCATACTGTGGAATATTAAGATCGGTCCTTTGGATGAGACAGTACAGCCCGAGGTCCAGTGTCGGAGTCGATACTTGATCAAAATATCCCTGAGTGCCGAGTATAGGTCAGAATTTACAGGTGATCCCATCTGTGATATTTTAGAGGTCCGTGTTTATCTGCTCCTATTTTTTTTTTAACTTTTCACCTTGAAAACTATTCGTTATTTCCATATCCTTTACTAAATCCTGATTAATGGAACTTTATTCTACTGCAAAATCGATTCGGCTCGCAATCCTTCATTCCTTTTGTTACATAGCAGGTTTATGCAAGGCATTCTAACTTTCATGGGGGCCTGACCCAAGACTCAGGTTACTCTTACTTGTCTGACACTGGTAGGAAAAGTGTAGATTTTAAAATCAAGTCTTAACCGAAGCACCCCGGTAATGAAAGATGGCAACTGTCGTACCTTTATTTCTTTTTTATATATAGTAAAATGAAACATTAAAAACTTGCCAATTTCAGTTATATCTTTATTCTTACTATTGAGTGTATTCAGACACACATAAAAACATACATGTATAATATAGTTACATAATCAATACTTTCAAAACAAAGTGCATAAGAGTCATAACTGATAAATTTGCGGATAAAAATTCGCATTTCCTGCAAAGACAATCTTGAGAAATATGCTTATTTAAGAAATAATTATGATAGTGTTTGTAAATTATAGTCATATGAAAATTTTCCTCCAATCAATGTGATGTTGAAAAATTGTACACTACGGGTTAGAATTCGGGGTATTATTTAATGAAACTCGTTAACGAAGTCTGTGTTACATGTGATATGTCTGTTGTAATACTAATCCTTTCTGTGTTATATGTGTATATAGTCATTTATGTTTCTATGAATATGTAGAACTATAATATTATGTGGGTCAAAAGCTCTAATTCTGAATATGATTCAGTCGTCCGAAACGTTATAGATAGAAACACGTCTCAAGTCTCAAGCCTCAATGAACAAGGACATTGAAGATCAGACGAGACGTTCCTCAATATCTGTTTAGCATATCTTTGAAATTTATGAAAAAAAAAAAAATCAAATCTTTAATTACATGCTTTTTTTACACCAGTTAATAAACGTCTTTCAAAAATCCAACCACACAAAACAGTTGAAATTGGAAAAGTCTTTATCTTATCAGAAGGATTATATATATATAAAAATTACCCCTGATATATTGCAGAAATGCCTGGTACAGGACCTAATGTTTTTGTGAGTAAACATATTTAAATAGCAAAACTATAATGGGAAACTCGTAGAAAATTATATCTATTATTAAGAAACGTCTTGTCTGTTCTTAAATGCTAAATGCATCCACATAACGTAAAGGTATAGTCTTCTTTTAATTTATGAGAATGTTAAAAATGTAAGTATAGACAATGAATCTTTCTTTTGTGAAAAATGTAGGCTAGGTATGCTTCAACAAATAACCATCGAACGTTCCTCAATTTGTACGTACACACCGTTGCAGCTATAGGACTATATCTTTCATGAAAACAAATGTTTAATGGATTTTAAATGTTGCCTTATTTTGATATTTGTGTAAAATGGTCATTTCAGGGAACAAAATTAAAAAGAGAAAGATCGAAAATACTACTAGTTCAGTTATTAGTGTTTTGCTTAACTCGGTGGTTTACAATATGAAAGTCTGTAAAGTATTACATAAATCCAGACATATTCTGTTTGGTCTGCATTCATAGGTAACCTTTTCCAGCACCTGAAAGTAAACGAAGTATTATTTTTAAAAAAAATGTATATCCATATACAGTGTATGTATATATAAAATGTTGTCTGAAACATGAATATTTTCAAATATTTTACCATGTTAATTTTAAGTGTCTTTTGCTCAAATTCACAATAAGGTTAAGTAAATCATTCCTTTTTTTTAAATTGAAATACAGCAGATAAGCTCAAACGATTCCATGTTGATAAATCCAAAGTTTGTTTTCATACCAATGAACATAAAAGACAAGGTAAAAGATTTTCTAGTTACAATTTCTTGTGAGAAAGATGATACCAGTACATATACGTCATATAAAGAATGATATATTAGATTGATATACCACAATTACCTGTCTCACAGCTCTTTCTTTTTATGTATTTATATACACACAGTGTGTTGTCATTCCATGATCCAACCCAGAGGAGATGTGTTTTGATGTCATAACATAAGCTGTTTGGTCTGTATATTCCTTGCGTTCGTGTCAGTATCCGTGACAGAAAATGACCATCTTTGTCAATCATCTGTACTGTGTTGGTTATCCAATCACACACCAGGATGTGTGACAGCGCGTCTGTACAGATTCCATACGGTTGTAATAGTGATGATGTTGAAGGTCCAGTGTAGAAGAAGCGGTGTCTTCCTTTACGATTTGTCACCACTAAACGACCTAAGTTAGACACAATGACATCTCCATTGCGGTTTTCTGTTATGTAGTAAGGTACATTATACAGTTGCTGACCCTTGGTGTTGTGTTGTATTGTCTGTATGTGTTGTCCTGTATTGTTGTAACGGTTTATCTTACCTGCTTGTTCAAAATAACTGAACATCCCGACCAGTAGATCTCCATTCAGGATGGAGGAATAGACACACCTAGGATCCCATGTGTCTGTTCCTTTTATCAGTGCAGACTTTGTTGTATTACCTAAAGAAAGCTTGTAAACTTCATTATTAAAGTCTAAATAAATTAATTCGCCTTTTTTGTTCACTGTCTGAGTTCCATAAATATTTTTCCAGCTTAAATTATCTATACTTGTCAGGTGATGCAGCGCACCCCCTTCGGTATTTATTAAGATTATATCACTAATGCAGCTATGCCATTGACTTATCCAAAACCGGTCTGAATTCAGACAAGAAATGTGTGTTATTAGACCAGACGTTTTCAGTTTAACAGATCTGACTAATACAGGTGTAGACATCAGTTCCAGGAAGCATTCATTTCTTACTCGTCTTTGTCCTCTCTCTATGATTTGTATTTTACTCAAAAGCTTAATCACATCCTCCATGTTGATTTCCGCAGATAGAAAGAGCAAGGCGTATTGTGCACAATAATGATTGGCCCTTATCTTTGGGACAAACGTGTTTTTAAGAAAATAGAGGAATTCTACAGGTCTGTCCGCTGACTGTTTATCGCAATATTCATATTTTTCTATGCTGGCAAGGTGTCTCTTTATATTTCTCTTCTGTTGTCGTAACCCATAAATCGTTAAATCCATGATTTTTTTGTTTCTGACTTGAATATCACACATTACAGTATCAATTAGGTCCTTAAGTCTCTGGGCTTTTGTCGACATTTTCATCTGATGGTTGATGATCTCTGTTTGAGCAGTTTTTAAATCTGTTTTGATTTGGGCCAGGAAAAAACGGCTATTATAGAGAGTCTCACTTCTGATTCTGTGAAGGATGTCTCTATGTTGTTCACGGATTGTTTTATACGCTTTTCTAATGTCCAGTGTTTCATGTTGTATGTATTTTTCACACTTGGCGCAAACAGGAAGTTCACATGAATAACAATATTTTTTACATATTCTGTCTTGATGTCTCATACAGGTCTCTTGTTTTAGAAAGTCATATTTCTCCCGGTAAATCACAACATAATGCTGTTTGGTATCTAGCTCAATAACATGTCTTTCTTTACATCGAAAGCACAAATCATGATTACACGTGTTACAGAAGAATTCTGTATCTCCCTGACACTTAGCGCACTGTCGGACCTTATACTGGGCGCTAGATCCTAAACCCATGATTTAGCAGATCTTAGTCTTTAAGAACACAATCTCCTGAAGGAAAGAAAGAAAATCAAAATTGTTAAAAAAGGGAATGAATTCCTTGCATATTGCTAATCGGTTTCATTCTTTTATAATTTAAACCTTTAACAATTTCCGGGATATGTTTATGGTCTTTGAGTACAATTCCTGGTCACTCTTTAAACTTAACAAAAGTCATGTTTACATGTAATTTTTTAAAGTCTTCCGTTTTCTTCACAAAGAAAAATCGTACTTAAAAAGTGTTGTTAGATCCTTCAGTCTTCATGATTTGGAGGTAAAATAATCCAGTTATCCTCAAGCTACCTGTATAGATATTTGTAATCAATACTAAATCAAAACAATGTCATAACAATTGATAGGAAACATGTAAGAAACAAGAACAAATATATTAATTTGTTGACGCAAACATTATCTATACCTGTGTAATTTACATTAAAAAAATGATGATTTTGTTTGATCACGTGGATGATATAGATTCCTTGTCAAATTCTCATTGTAAGCAAATTACTGTCAATCACTTTTTATTCGCGAGAACTTTATTTTCGCGTTATTACGCGAAACGATATGTTCGCCAAAATTTCATTCTCGCGAATTATAGAATTCCTTAAGATTATATAGAGCAATGGTCACAATTCGTAAAAATCTTGTCTCGCTTTGAGGTGTCAATGTCTATCTCGCGAAAATAAGGTGTTGCGAAAATTAAGTGATGCATGCTGGCCATTCTTCTTTCTTTGGTAAACTGAAAATCATAATAGAATTACTACTATACCGTGTGGTTCTACCTGAGAAAGTTTGTAATGGTTCAGATATATTTGTAACAGTAATTGATACAAAATATTAATCTGATATCAATGGTGGATTCTTAAAAACTTTAAAGAAAGCGATTAAAAACATAAATTTGGGACTATAAACTATCATAAAACTTTGATAGAGCCCTTATTTCTTACAGATTTTATATTTTGTGAAATGTTCTTAAAGAAAAGGTGATATTTGTTCTAAAACTTACAATAGTTTTTTTTTATTCATTACAATTAGTATATTTTATGACGTAGCTAAAATTACTTACCACAAGTTTATTTAGCTACTTGAGATATCTAAATATTATAAGGCTACTTTCTGCAATTTTTTTAAAACTTACATATGTTACAATCATATGACAATTAAAATTCATGCTAAAGATTTTTAAAATCGAATCAAAATCAGAGAGATGAATTATCTTTGAGCACACCACCGTGTTTGCATTGTGGTATGGATTTTTGTGATATCTTCACCATGTTCCCATTGTGCTGAATAATTAATACTGGAACCAGCTACTATCTGTAGTCACCTCTGCACCAAAGTTATAGTCCTTCATATATCACGTGTACACATACAGGGTAATAATACAGGAAGTAAGGTGGGGCTGCAATGTGCTATCAATAATTTACAAGTGAACATATAGGAAACATATTTAACATTTTACATTCTCTGTAAGCACCAAAAATCTTGGAAACGACATGTCTCGGATTTTGATGATATTTTCACCATAGGTGTGTCTTGGTACAACACTAATAAATATGGTGTTGGAAGTTCCACACGTGCACTGTCATGGAGACAGATCCATGGAATTCGTCCATTTTTGGCCTTTTTTGACTAAATGAAATTATGAAAATTGAGGAAATGTAAATGGATATTTTTTGGTATCTAATACACACTATCACAAATCATTGGATCATTTGATAACATGAACCTTAAAGGTACACAGGGAATATAGCCATTTATTCTAGAAATGTTCTACCTGTAAGAAAAATGACTGCAAACTGAGATGTTTTCTGACAAATTTGAAAAATGGGGAAATTGGCGTTTTTTGATATCTTTAAGGCAAAATAACAAAACTTGTCCGAGGAAATTTTCCAAATCTTATGTGTGTTATTATACTTGAGAATTAGTTATGTCATGTCATGAAACAATATCATTAGGCTTTTGTTTCTATTTTTAGTAACATGTATCTATAAATAGATATATTTTAGAAAAATGCGAAAAATCAAAATTTGGCAGTTTTAAATGACATTGTTGCATAAATAGGGTGTACATTGTGAAATTTGTGATTTTAATGACAATATATGGACACCCTACCTGTTGTGGACGATGGTTGTAGGGGATTCTCATTTCTATTTTTAGTATCAGGTGTCTAAATATAGAAATATCTTAGAATATTAGGGAAAATGGCAGTTTAATGCTAATTGGAAGCCTCATGGAAAAGGTGTTAACAAATATAAAGTTTTTAACAATATATCTTTAAATGAACATGTGTTTATACAATAACTGATACAATATTGCGTTTGGACTCCCATTCTTTTTCATAGCCACAATAGATTACTCGAATAATTGAGAAAATGTAGATTATTGCATTTTTTCAGGCAACATTTAGATGTAATAATTGCTGCATAATTAGGTAACATTTTGTAAAACTTGAGATGTTAATGGTACGATCTGGACACTCCTAGCTGTTATGGATAATTGTTTAGGGGATTTCCCTTTTTTTATATTTAGTATCAGGTGGCTAAATATAGATATGTCTCTGAATGTTAGGAAAAATGGTATTTGGTTCTAACTGGAAGCTTCATATAAAAAGTCTTAAAGTAGGATTCTTCTCATATTTCTTGTATTTAAAAATAAATGAAATTATAACAGAATCAGGAAGATAATATCAGTTAGTAATAGTATCAATGAGATTTAATTTGACCGCTTTATATTAGAGACAAGGTCAGGTCACGGTCATTATTGTTTTCCTTGACATTATGAATAAAAAAAATACTTTTGCAAATCATGTTATGCCTACTTCTATTTCAAAAGTTTAAAGACTGTTCTTTTTGCATAAAAGGATATAACTATATCGTGTTTATAGCATGATATTACCAAATTTACATAAATCATTTAACCAAACTGAATATTGGCTTATCCGAATTTTCTCTGTTTTCCTTATTTTTTAAAGGATATATTAGTTACTTTCTTATGCTTCCTATATTAAACTTTTTTCTTATTTTGACATATAATAAAGATGTCTTATGCATGTACAAAATGATACAAAAACAAAAAGTTTTGATCGATTTCTAAGAGAAAAAAAGCTTCGTGTATTTTTAGCTCAAATATGTACTTTGATTGGAAGCGTTTAAAAGCTAACAAAGTTCTAGTTTGTTTGGAAAATAATATTTATTTGCTATATTTTGATAGTTTAGTCCCTTATTATTAATTCAACTTACATTTAAAAATTTCTTCAAGTCTTTGATTGAGCAAAACTTAAATTTATTGTTCTATTAAATTTTTGAGAAGCAGATAAGAAAATATTTTCATACGCCAAAATTCCGCCAAAAATATAGTCCCTGCTAGCTTTCAAACGCAGTTTACCATTTCTATTGAAAGTTGTATAAATGTGATGAGGAAGAAAAATATTGTCTTTTAAATCCCTTGGACCTATATATATAACAAATATAAGCAAAAATACTTCGAATATTTCATATAGTCAGAAACCAGAGAAGAATCCTACCTTAACAAATATAAAGTTTTCTACAGCATGCTTTCAGAATGTACATGTATAATTGCCACAATATTAAGAATGGACTCATCTAGCTCGTTTGGACAAAATTTGAGGGGAGGGGGGTCCTATTTCTATTTTAAGTATCACGTGGCGAAATATAAATATTTAGGCCATTTATAGGAAATATTTTAAATCTTTTCAATTGTTCTGTAAACCAATTCCTGATTGCCCTAATTCTAGTCTTTGACAATGTACATGTATTTTTATTTACAAGTTTATTTTGTCCAAAAACTTTTTTTTTTTAGACAAAGACTCAAAGGGTGGATTCGCAGTTTCTTTGGTCTGCATATGTTTTTTTAATATTAGCCAAAGTTCAAGAACCTTTTGTCATTTTTTGTCAAATTTGTCACATAGTATATCAGGATTTTTATTGATACCAAACATTGGGATATTTCCCTTAAAAAAGAGGAGATACTAGGAAATCTAATCCCTTATTACAAGATCTTGTTAAAATGCGAATTTATTAATCTGTTACTGGGTTATTCTTAGATGACTGTTTAATCCCTCTGGTCTCTTGTATAAGAAGGTACTGTTTGAGCTTTATTGTGCCCTGAAAATTTTATGTTCTTAAAAAGTTGTGAAGCTGGATTTAGCAACAGACGAGTTTATAAATATGATAGATCATTAAAGAATATGACATGAAGGGGGTCATTTTGGATATATGACGTCATTAATTTGGTACACTTCTTTGTTTAATGCAGAAAAAAGACTCATAATGAATCATTTCTGTGCTGATTTTGTTTTAACTACCGTCGCCCTTTTTATTGTGTTGGATATATTATGTGAACTGCTATGAAAAATCACATACCAGGTATCTTAAAATCTTTCTGGGCGAGAGTGACAGAGTATGTTTTCTGGAAAAGAAAAATTCCACTGAAAATTGATGTCTTCTGCAACTTTTTAAGAAAATACTTGAAAATACACGTTAATAACCTCACATTAGCATTTAGGAGGTCATTTGAGAAAAACGATTTGTGTACTTTTACTGTAGGAAATTGTTATGATTTAGAAAGAATGAATTTTGATTTCCTGTATAACTTTCATATTTTAGAAAAAATTTAGGGCTGATTTTGTATTGAAATTGCAACTGTACCTTGTTCTTT
>NW_026941107.1:0-12751 GCF_032062105.1 Saccostrea cuccullata
GATTATAAGCATGCGTGTATACATGTACATAGGAATCATCATATCCATCTTTCTGTTCATGTGTTTGCCCACTTGTGTGATTAGCTTTTTTTGTTTTAATTCTGGCTGAGATAAATTGATGAAGGTCATCTAAATACAAACAATTTAAAGTAAATTAGTGAACTATCGTGTTTGGATAAACATTTTGGAAAACATGAAAATTAATTGCTAGGTTATTATAAAATCTCAAGTTTTGAATACTGATTTACATGTAGAAAGTAGTTGGTCTCCTTAATGCAGTTATGATACATTTGGTCTCCCTTATGCATACAGTATATTATACAAATTTAAAGATCAACATGTATTTTTGTTTGTTGTTTAATGTACCTTTTATATTTAATTTATTTAACAAAACATATAATTACTAGAGTATTAAAATCTCAAGTTTTGAATACTGACTTACATTTGGATTGGTCTCTTACATTTAGATAATAGTGTTGCATTATGCATGTACTATGCCTAAATAGTAGACATGGTGCACGAGCCAGAGGTGAGTGCACTATGTGTCAAACATTGCCTATTGCTTAGGCATAGTACAATCATGCATAATGCAACACTATTGTTATTATTATGCTGACTGTTATAATTATTTATGTGGCAATTTGACTTTTTCCTGAAAATATCGGTGCTAACACGATGCACTTGCAAGAACTCATTCAAAATCTTCATGCTAAAGTTGCTTAGGTTTTTTTAGGTCACCTGAGTAAACTCAGGTGACCTATTGCTATCTGTTTTCGTCGTCGTTGTCCGTCGTTCGTCGTCCGTCGTTTGTCGTCCGTCGTTCGTCGTCCATCGTGTGTTAACATTTGAACATTTTCAGCTTCTACTCTGCAACCACTGAACCAATTTCCACCAAATTTGGCACAAAGCATCTATGAATGAAGGCGAACAAAAATTGTGAATTTCATGATCCCTGCCCCCCTGGGGCCTGAGGGGTGGGGCCAAAACCACTAAAATTAATGAAATCTTTAAAAATCTTCTTCTTTACTCCTGGACATCAAGCAGTCAAACTGTTTGCATGATTGTAATCAGCATTGAGTCCTTTACCAAAATTGTGAAATTTATGGCACTGGGGTCAGGGGTTCTAGTGCTAGGGCGGGGCTAAATAAGTTTATAGTGAAAATGCCTTATTTCTTTGGAAATCTTCTTCTCTACTCCTGGGTATTAAATAAACCAACTAAGTACATAGTTATGATGAGGAAGAGTGCCTCTACCAATATTGTGAATTTTATGGCCCCAGGGTCAGGGGTTCTGGTGTTAGGGCGGGGCTCTATTGATTGTATATAGTGAAAATACATGATTTCTTTGAAAATCTTCTTCTCTGCCCCTGGGTATTGAATATACTAACTATGTGCATAGTTATGATGTGGATGAGTGCCTCTACCAAAATTGTGAAATTTATGGCCCCAGGGTCAGGGGTTCTGGTGTTAGGGCAGGGCTCTATTGATTATATATAGTGAAAATACATGATTTCTTTGAAAATCTTCTTCTCTGCCCCTGGGTATTAAATATACTAACTAAGTGCATAGTTATGATGGGGATGAGTGCCTCTACCAATATTGTGAATTTTATGGCCCCAGGGTCAGAAGTTCTGGTGTAAGGACGGGGCTCTATTGATTATATATAGTGAAGATACATGATTTCTTTGAAAATCTTCTTCTCTGCCCATGGGTATTAAATATACTAACTAAGTGCATAGTTATGATGGGGATGAGTGCCTCTACCAAAATTGTGAATTTTATGGCCCCAGGGTCAAGGGTTCTGGTGTTAGGGGGGGGGGCTCTATTGATTATATAGTGAAAATACATGAATTCTTTGAAAATCTTCTACTTTGCTCCTAGGTATTAAATAAACCAACTAAGTGCATAGTTATGATGAGCATGAGTGCCCCTACCAAAGTTGTGAATTTTATGGCCCCTAGTATCAGGGGTTCTGGTGTTAGGGGGGCGGGGCTCAATTGATTATATAATGAAAATACATTAAATCTTTGAATTTTTTTTTTCTTTGTCTCTGGGTATAAAGCAGATGAACTACCTTTATAGTTATGATGAGCAAGGGCCCTAATCTTGAAGAATTGTGAATTTCATATCCCCAGGGTCAGGAATGGGGGCTCTACTTACCGTATATACTCGCCTATAAGTCAGATTTTGGGGAGTTAATTTCTGGTCCAAAACTCTATGTCCGACTTATAGGCGAGTTATAAAATAAATGGTTTTATATGAAGTCAGTCCCTATGATATATAAGCTTTTAAAATACAACCGACTTATAGGCGGACCGACTTATAGGCGAGTATATCATGGTATATACGATATATACTGATCATGAATTTATTGTTTCATATGATGATCTGGCTTAAAACATGAATCAAATTCAATAACTGGAAAATTGTTGCATAATGCTCAGGTGACCTATAAGGCCCATGGGCCTCTTGTTTAGGATATAAGATTATTTTCTCTAAATAAGTCAGGATTTTCTGTCCCAAAGCAACTCATCTTTATTTTCTGTTTTGTTATTTCGACTGATTTGTTTGCATACGTCAATTCTCATTGAAATTTTTCTTTCACATCCTTATATTAAGAGTTAAATAAAAAAGCTTTTAATGACTCCATGACATCAGTTCATCTAACAGTCTGTATGTAATTAGTTCGAAACTTTTCAAATAATATTTGTCTATTTCTCCTTATTGTGTCAATTGGATAAATTAAGTTTAAATATTAAATTAAATGCCACCAATCAGTGATCGTGTCTGTGGCATAATCGATAAGGCATCGGACTGACAAACTTACAGTTGTGAGTTCGTTTCCCGGCGTGAGCTTTGAAGAATTTTATTCAGTAAGTAAGTCCGTGCACTATTTTGGCATAGTATGCTTACTAGGGGTGCAACGGTACGCCTACCCCACGATACGATACGTATCACGGTATTCAGTTCACGGTTCGATACGTATCACGGTACATGACATACTGGGTTAAAAAGTCAGACGTTTGTCATCATATACTTTAAACTCAAAAGTTTTATCAAATGCTCATTACACTAACACTAGGAAAGTGATAACATCCTTCGACCTGATAAAAATGAAACTGGAAACAAGTTTATTTGCCGTTTCTGCAGTTTCATTGACCTCATGTTTCGTGCGGAAGCCATTTTGAAATTGTAAATGACGGACCAAAACAGACGGTTCGGATATTTACGGACAGTTTGAACCGAACCGTGATATCAGTTTCACGTATCGTGAACCTAACCGTGTAAAAATAAACCGCGGTATACCGATAAACGGTTTATCGTTGCACTCTTAATGCTTACGCTATTTAAATCTTAAGACCACTATGCCAGAATAGTAGGATATGGGTTGTATAGAGACAAACTGACAGGAAGCATAATAATAGGTAATAATACATTTGGTCTCCCTTATGCATACCATATACATGTACAGGGTGTCGGAAAATAATTAAAGGTAACACTTTCAAACTTTTAGAATGCAGTTTTAATATAGAAGAATTTATTTCAAAATATGTACACATATAAAGCAAGCAAGTAAGTTTAATCTGATAGCTTAATTTAATTAATATGTCAAAGAATACAGTAAAACTCGTTTAGTGCGAACACGGATATTGCAAATTCACGGATATAGCAAAGTCATTTTGGATCCCCAGCTATAAAAATTTAATGGATTTCTTATATGGTTATAACAAATTAAAGATATAGCGAAGTAATTTCAAAGGTCCCAGCGACTACGTTATAACCGAGTTTTACTGTATTATTTTTGCAGCATTTTAAGTACATAGTACTAATCGTCATTTCAATAATTAATGACGTTCTCTAAGTGACGTCCTTTCACCAGTTTCCCTTCCCTAACTTGCACTTTGAAATTATTAATAACATTTCCACACATTTCTTTGCTGATCTTAAAGTCTCGTTTAATATTTGACAAAAGCATATTCGTGTCCACCGGTTTTAGTTTGTAAACGCAAGACGAGGTATCCCCAGAGAAAGCAATTGCACGGGTTCAAATAGGGACTGTGCGCAGGCCAATATTGTCCACACTCCTGCACTTTTGGGTATCGCTGGGAAATTACCTTGTCACTAAAGATTTCATTGAGATAATCTAATTCAATATTACATGATGTTTGTGCTGTAGCACTATCTTGCATGAATCATACATTTTGCATATTTGCTGTTCGTTTTCAAAGCGCAGGAACAAATTTGTTTTTCAAAATTGACAGGTATCATTGTGAATTAATAGTGTCTGTAAACACGTAAGGGCCAATCACTCCATGTGATGATATGGCACACCAAACAGTTAATTTTTCACTTTGCAATGGTCTCTCTGTGTAACAATGAGGCTGTTCATTTCCCCAGAATCTCATGTTTTGTTTACATATATGTCCAGAGAGGAGGAAATGTGATTTGTCTGAAAACCAAACATTTTGAAATGCATCTGCTTAATTGTCAGCAACGTCAGCTGCCCAACGACAAAAATCAAATCTTTGAACCTGATCTGAAATACTCAAACTCTGCATTATCTGAATTTTGTATGGAAAAAGTCTGAGATCCTTCCTAAATATGTCATGAACACAAGTTTTTGGGATTCCAGTCTCTGAGGAGGAACATCTAATTGATTTCTCGTGACTTTTAGAGAGCATTTCTCGAAGCGTACTCACATTTTCGTAGAGTTTTCCGACTTGACCTGGGTTTACCTGCTTTTGGCACATTGAGCCCTTTCGAATGATATCCGATTCACAGAAATAGCTCGAGATTTAGCAAAGTAATCAAAATGGTAAAATGTTACCTTTCTTTTCAGACACCCTGTATTATATAAATCTAAAGACTGACATGCATTTTTTTTTGTTTCTTTGTTGTTTAATGTCCCTCATAAATTTGGTTCTGACGTGTAATAATTAAAGCATGTAATTAACTAGGGTATTGAAATATATCTGAAGTTGTTAATGCTGATTTGCATGTGGATAGTAGTTGGTCTCCTTAATGCAGTAATAATATATCTGGTCTCCCTTATGCATACTGTATATTATGTAAATTCATTACACACTTAGTAATAAATACAGGTTTTTTGCATATGCGATATGGCTGACGTCACAGTAGCCGTATCAACCCTGCAGGGCTGATATGGATTTGCGGGGCTGATATCCGTATCAGCCCTGCAAATCCATATCAGCCCTGCAGGGCTGATACGGCTATTGTGACGTCAATATCACACCCTTAGTAAATTAAACCTAAAAACAGTACTTGTGATCATACACAATTGTTGGTGCATTCATATTCTCTTAATTTTAACTTTTTGAAAATAAGGTTAATCTTAATTTACAAATACATGTAGTACTATAGAATATTTTCAAATGACGGATCAAGTGCATTGAAATAAAAGTAGAAACAAACCCAAATCTTATGAGACATTAGACTATGTACATGTATGTAAGAAGTCCATGCATGATTATTTACTTACTTTCTTCTCAACTGAATTTGTTCTGTATTTTATTACTAAGTATGTAATAAATATAACAAAACATACCCTTTTCCACATCACATCCTGTATCAGCCCTCGACCAATATCAGCCCTCGGGCCTTCTGCCCTCTGGCTGATATTGGTGTCTCGGGCTGATACAGGATGTGATATGGAAAAGGGTATGTATTATTCTCTATTTAAGTATCTATATGTGTAAGTATCTTAATGTGTGAAAATCAAAATATACTCTGAATGATAGTGGTCGTTGACTTGTTCTTTCAATTCAAGCACACAAGTCAACAGCCAAATTATCATGAAATATAGAATTAGAAATGATTTTATCATCTGTCTCAATCTACATATACGAATCATGAATTTAAGAATGTTAATATATTATATATGCATTAAGTATTAAATTGTTAATTTTGGACAATTAGTATGTTTAGCATCTCATATCAGAGTTGGAAATTGCTGACTGCCCATGGCAGTCTGTTTTTGAGGTAGGGATTAATCTCTATACTTGTAGTCCTGGTCATTTAAACTCTCTATTCTTTTTTTTTCAGGGTATAATAAGTCTGTAGAAAATAATTAAAGTATAATATATCAAGGGAGCACTTTTAGTTAAATGTACTAGCTATAGTATGAGTTGACCTAGGATTAGTGCTGTCAAATCCGTAACCGGGTACTCGCCTACTTTTCAGTTCAAGCAGCTGGTTATGCAGATGATTTTTTCTTTAGACCTCAAAATACCTCCTTTTGCAATATACTAAACAGGAACCAGTATAAGCAGTCAGGGGCATAACTTAAACAAGTTATAAAAAAAATAACTTAAATAAGTTATTTTTCATTATTTCACACAAATAAATTTTTTTTTAAAAATAACTTAAATAAGTTATTTTTATATCCTACTTGGACATTGATTTCTTGGATATTTCATGTTTCCTGCCAATTTGCATTGCATTTTGGGATTCCATTATGTAATACTAGATGGAGTTCACCGACTCCAATGGAGAATTGGTGAGGAGGTGGAGATAAACAGCATTTTAATCCTTATTTTGTGGTTTTATCCACATGGTGTATATGTACAACTTTTATCATTAAATAAAAAAAAATCCAGACTTTTCCCAAGACTTTTGACACTTTTCCTGCATTGAGCAAGGTTTATATTTAGTCAAACATTTGTTTTTGTCTTGGTGCACGAGCAAAATCCTTTGGTGCACGGGGTGTGAAGTTAGGGAGGAATGACACAAAATAACTTAAATAAGTTATTTATTTATTGAAGCTATTTTGGAAAAATAACGTGTTTGAGTTATTAAGGTTGGGAAAAAGTAGGTCATAGCAAAGAGAAGTAACTCATTGAGACAAAAAAATAACTCATTTGAGTTATTTTTGAAAATAACTTGTTTAAGTTATGCCCCTGACTGATAAGTATTTGTAACTTCGTAACCATTTCCATATTTTTTTTTTTGCATATTTTCCATATTTGCATATATCGAATAAAGACAAGTACATGTGTATGCATGTAAATCTGCATATCTGACACGCTTTGATTGGCTAATGCACTGATGTGTGAATTAGTAAAATGAGCATGAACTAGCGAGAAAGCTTTTCATTGTGACTGCATTGCCTGATATAAATAACTGTTCTCTTATTCTTAGTATACATACTATTTTTGGTATAGAGGAGAAACTCTCATTGAATCTCAAGACATTTAAAATTACTTCTTTATTAAAATCTAGTTTGTAATGTCACTTATGTACTCTTCTTTCCCGTCTTTGGTGTATATAAACCATATCCAAAACAATTAATATAACATCTCTGTGCGCCGGTTACACATTTGACGTCATTTTAGTCAAACCCAATTCCAATGATACTTTGAAAATCATTAAACGAATTGTCTGTTTCTTAAATGCTATTCGAACGATTTCTAAATGGAGGTAAATTATTGACAAACAAGTTAATGAAACAAGAATATCAGCAGTCTTGTTTCAGGTCATCATTTTGTAAGTTTTATGGTTGATATTATGGCTTGTCAGCAAATACAATTTATCATCAAGTCAAATGCTGACTGACGTTTTTCATACCAATTGTTAGTCCATTATTTATACACTGAATTGACGACGGATGTTTCCGTTATTTGATGGTCGTGATGTTAAGCACACGGCCGGTGTGACTGGTCAGCAGGGGATGCTCACTCCTCCATGGCACATGATCCCACCTCTGATGTTTCAGAAGTCTGTTTTCTCTGCTCCTATTTTGTATTGTTTAATGGATTTGATATTGAATACTGTTTATTATCTCAATATCCTTCTTATAATTATGAAGTTTTGATATATATATATATATATAAGATTTTCATTCTGGTTTCACTGATTAAAATTTGAGTTCAATGTTTTACAGTCAGTAAATTGCTATTTCTTTTGTTTGTTTACTTATATCAGACCAATGGTGTCGACATATTCTCAAATAATTAGAATAAACTTACATATATGTACAACTCTTAAACTAGTGTACTTTTTGTCACTGAAGTTATATGAATGGTCAAAAATTGACTTACTTTCATTTTTGTGTCACTTTCAGAGCAGAACGACACTTAAAGATAACTTTACTTGGTGCCTGTCTGTCCGTCTGTCACACTTTACATCTCCAGAACTGTAAGAGGTATGGTTTTGATATTTTGCAAATATATTTCTTGGCACTAGGGCTTTTGTAAATCACCATGGTTAATGACCCCATGACCTTTGACCTACTTCGCAAAATTATATTGCCGATAAATTTGGTTATTTAATCAAGAGGAAAGCACCAAGTCAGTCGCATTTTTATTTAGCTCATGCACTGATTGTCATTGAAAATGAATATGCTATTATTACAATTTACTTGACTTGCCCTTCTTTACAAAACATATTCTGTACAGTTTGTTTTAAATTATGGCTTTCAAATTTTGAGAGAGTTTAATTAGCATTTATACATTTTTATGAGCTCATGATACTATACTTTGAAACCCTTTCTTTCTGAGGATTTTTGGAAGCATCTACATGTGTATTAATAAAATGATAAATAGTTATTTCTCATAATTTCAATTAAATTATTCATTTGATTGCCAGATTCTATCCCAGTCTTTTCCGTTTGGTCCTTTTTTCCTTGCAGACAAATGCATGAACCTCCAAGGCTCCATGCTTATGTTATATTAATATCTGGCCACTCTTAGATTTATTTATCTCTTTAATGAAGCCACATAGCAGGCTACTTATACATTCCTCAAAATACTCTAGTTCCTGTATAATATCAACAGTAAAATTATTTCAAAAAGATTTGATGCTTCATAGTGATCAGTCTGTTCATTCATCTGTCTGTCAAATAAACATATCCCTTGTTAAGAATACAGGTGACTCTCAATACTTCAATCTTTGATTTTTATACGCCCGTCTTAAGACGGGACGTATTATGTTATAGGCTTCATGTCCGTCCGTCCGTCCGTCCGTCTGTCTGTCCATTGCTGTCCGGCTCATAACTTCAATACTATTAGGCCTAGGATTATCAAACTTTGTCAACTGATACTTCTTGGGTAGACGGTGTGTCGCGCGCAAAAAGTAGGTCGCTGTGACCTTTAATTAAGATGCTATGGCCAAATATGGAAAAATCCTGTCCGGCTCATAACTTGTAAACTATTAGACCTAGAACTATCAAACTTGGGAAATGTATACATCTTGGGTAGAAGGTGTGTCGCGACCTATTTCAAGGTCACTGTGACCTTTAATTTAAGTGCATTTTTTTTAAAAACTAAGTTTTTTAAATTTTGAATTTCATAATCCTAAAAAATGTAAAAATATATTTGTATCCTTATTAAAAAAGTGTTAAATCAAGAAAATACTTATTTTTTTCACCATATACTTGACAGCAATCTATAACAAATATAATGTATGTTAGAGAAATCCCATGTCTCCCATGAGTGTAATTATCAAGCACTGGTCAAGAGTTTTGATAACAGAAAGTTGCATGTCAAATTAGAGAGAAATTAATGAGTTTAGTGTGAGGAGCAAACTGGAGAGCATCGATGCTATCTATATCCCTTTGGGAATTGGGCAGATGGGTAAGCCTGGTGGATTAAAAATACCTCTTGTTGGCTAGCCTAATTTAAATGAATTTGATGAAAAGTAATTAACACTAATTTGATTTTGCATAATAAACTGATATGATATTATATAATATGATTAATCTAAAAAACTAATTTCATAGGATTGGAGTCAGCATGTCCATTTTCCATAGAAATCCCATATTAAAATCTTTTTGACATTAAATGTTAAAAAAAAAATCATTGAGTATTTTATATATTTTTAAAAATATTTTATGGTAGAGAGTTCAGATTCATTCATCTAAAGTAATGAGTAGACAAGCATCCAGTCAAAGATTAATTAATGAGTTCAATTTAGGAAGGCTAGCCAGCATCTTCTTATCTGTTACCCTTTGGGAATTAGACAGAAGAACTGCTGGTCAGTTGAAATAGCATATGTCATTTGATGGCCAACATTTTATTTTCAAAATTAATTTGGTATAGATTAAGTTGTTAAGACTACCGGTAATTTGATATTGTTTAATATGATGGGCATTTGACAAGGTCTAATACAACCAGTATAGAAATCTATCAATGATGCTATGATTAATGCCTACACCACAGGGGATGGATAAACAAATATTTTAAGGAATTAGAAAAAATTATGGAAATTTTAGAATCAAGGTTGACATGATTTTCTTGCACTCTAAACCATTTAGTTAATTTTAATTTTTTGACGGGCGTATCATGCTGTGGCGTGGCACTTTATTTAAATTAGGTACATGAAGTTGCTTCCTAACGTCTGAAAGTTCTATTACAATCATCATTACTTTTATTAGTTTTCTTCATGTAAGTTTAATGTATTTTGAACTTTAAAACTTTTATTTGTTCCAGGTAAGAGAGAAATTCAGAAATTCTAAAATTGCCCAAGGAGTTCGTGGATTGCATCATACTGCTTACAGACCTTGACAAAAGACAGTGTCTTGAAAAAAACTGAAAATATTCAGTGAAAAATATTGATGAGAGAAAGATCCACTAGAAATCTTGAAGCCTTTGAGCTGAAATCTGGACTTAACTGGTATGTCTTACTAGGTCATCAGTCATGTATAATAAATACAATAAACACTTTAGTACAATCTTTAAATATATAATTTGTAGCTCGCATACTTCAATTATTTCATGACATTTAAGTAAGAATGATAAATTCCTAGCTAGATTAAAAACTATTATAGTCCAAATTTGATATTGTGAAATAATTCATCTAGAAAATCAGATATGAATACATGTGTGTAAACTTGCATGTAAATTAATTGTTAAAGTAAGTTCAATTTATCATTAAGTTGCAAGTTAACTAATTGTAGTGCATCTTTAATGTAAAAGTATGGATGAAAACCATTTGATTTTTGTACCTTTGAATGTATTATTCAATTTGTATAAGCTCTTTTGATACATTGTTTGATATTTTATAAAAGTTTTTAGTACATGCAATCACTAGATGTGTCATAATTTTGATTTGATTACTATTCTGTTTTTAAGAAGTAAAAAAGTAAAAAGTACCATGTAGCTTATTCTAGTTTAGTGGCACATCGGACTGGTATATCATGTATATTGAACTGTCAATGAAATAAAAGTCTAAATAGTCAAATATGCACTATCTTGTAGTTTGGTATGGTATTAAATGTTAAACAACTACTTTTCTTTAATAAGCAAAGGATATGCTTAAGTGACTGTATTTTCATATGCGGTGAAAATAAAATAATTTTTAAGCATTTGAATTATTTTGATTTTTTTTTTTGGTCTCTGCATGTTTATTGATTGCAAATATGCATATTGAACATGGCATCCACATATTGCTATACTTCATGCATATGGGGCATAGCTTTTACTGAATCTTATTATCTTAATCATAACTTTGAAATTTTTTGTACATGCATAACATGTAGTCATGGTTTCAACTGGTCAACTGTATTACAGGTATCATTGTCTAGTTAATAGAAGCCCTGGCATAGTCTACAACTTCTAGCTAGACAGCGATTCCTTTTATTTCCATTTAATTGTGAAAAAAAAATGTTAATTTAGATTGGAAAACTTTCAAAGAGTCATCACAGAGACTGAAAACAAATAGAAATTTTCTTCAATCACAAAGTATTTAAACAGATATAGATATTTGTTTCCCAGAGTGGAATTCAAACACATGACATAAGGATCAACTTCTTAACTCTTAACTTCTTAACTCATAGACTCCTGAGCAAAGGCCCTTACCACTGTACAACAACAACAAGCTACTGTACGCTTATAAATTGTTCTCTCTCTATAAGATTTAAATGCAATGACTATAGTTTTATATACAACATGTACAAGGTTACCTAACCTAACTGATCATGTTGAGTCATATTAGCACAAATTTCTTTCAGCTAACCTTGAAGGATGATCATCAGCAACTATTTTGGATGGATACAATTTGTTAATTAATGTATAAACAACAAAATTACTGTAAAAAAAAAATTGTCTACTTAAGCCAGAAGTTATATTTATGAAAATATACACTGGTCTCCTTAACCCATATGAGAGAAACATAAAATATTAGGGAGACCACTTTTTTCATATATTTTTAGTAGGCAGATTTAATGAAAAAATAAAGCTAGAGTCAGCTAAATGGTGTTCTATAGATCATAGATCTGGTATTCCTCTTTAGAAAAATGCATAATTAAAAAAAATGTATATTGTCTCCTTAAGCCATATATAAAGGTATGGTCTCCCTATTCCATAAATCAGAGTTATATATATATATATATATATATATATATATATATATATATATATATATATATATATATATATATATATAAAATAGGGCAAATACAACATCGATTTCTATCTTGAAAAATCAATTTTCACTAAATGTATTTATGATGCAGTCTAGTTTACCATTTTTATAGATTCAAGTGGAAAACAGGAGGAATGTTTAACTAATTAATGGTTCTTTTTATTTCTTTGTTTGTTTAACGTCCTTTTCGAGATTTTTTTTCACTCATGTTGAGGCGCTACCACTTGCTGTTGGATGACTAAATTTTTCAGAAATTAGAAAAATGTTAAACTAAATATTAGAGCAAGGTTTTAATACAAGACTTTATGACGTATGAGAGGGGCAGTTAAACATGCGAAGGGTGATGATATCAGTTAGTATTTGATGGGTTTTAG